>NW_005201070.1:0-5838 GCF_000372725.1 Emiliania huxleyi CCMP1516 | reverse complement strand
GCAGGTCGGACACCTGGCCACGGGGAGAGTGAGGGTCGGAGGCAGCGTCAGAGGCTGAGGCTACGAAGCCCTCACTCACTCTCGGCAGGGCCACACCTCCTCCAGCAGCCGCTCGAGGCGGACCCGCCCCTCGGCGCTCTCGCGCTGCAGCTTGCGCAGCCGCTCCGCTGGCTCGAACCGCCCCGCGTCCTCCGCCAGCGCCAGGTCGAGCTTGGCGCGCGCCTCTGCCAGCGCCGTCTCGTGCGCCGCCTGCGCCTCGCGCGCTGCGGCGGCGTGCTCGAGCGCGGCGGCGTCGTGCGAGGCGCGGAGCCGGTCGGCGTCGCGCCGTGCGGCGGAGGCGTCGGAGCGAGCGCGCTGCAGCTCCGCCTCCAGATCGCTCGCGCGTGTGCGGTGCGGCGCTGCCGCCTCCTCGACGAGCCGGAGCCGCATCGCCTCGAGGTCGGCGGGAGGGATGAGTTGCTCGCGCAGCGACTCGAACTCGCGCGTCGCCGCGTCGAGCTGGGCCGACCACCGGTCGCGCTGCTCCCCGTGCTCAACCCGCGCCGCCTCCTTCTCCTGCTCCAGGCTCGCCACCCTCGCGTGCAGCACGTCGTGCGCCTCCTTTAGCCGGAGCGCCTCGGCGGAGAGCGAGTCCCACTGCTCGCGGAAGCTGGCACGCTCCTCCTCGCTCTGCGTCAGGACCTGCTCGATCCGCGCCTTGAGGGCGGCGTTCTCCTCGTCGAAACGCGGATCGGCCATCGAACGCTCAGAAAAAAAGGGGCGCACCCCTCGCGATGCGCTCCCCGCTCCCGTTCCCCTGTGTCCCTGATCGTCCTTACAAGATCCTGTTCGTGCAGGTGGGGACCCTGTCCTTCTCCCACCCCTCGTTTGGCGTGCCCGTTTTATTTATTTATTACGCGCACCCCCGGGGCTAGGGCTCTCTTGCCCGCAACCCGATCCCGATCATCCGGCCCGCTGGGTGCGCTTCTCAGCTCCCCGGCCCTGGATGTGAGGCTAATGACTGCACTCCAAGTGCTCCAAGTGCCCGATCCCGCTCCCTTCCTTATCGGAAGAGCTGCGCCGAAAGGAGAGCGACGCGACAGAGGAAGAAGCGACAAGGGAGAGCACGACGAGAAGGGGGCGACCGCGAGGTGGCACGAAGATCGCAGCGAGAATCGGAGAGAGACTGCGAAGAGAGATAGGAAGAGGCGGACGCCCAAGGGTGGGCGACGGCTAGCGCACCACACCTCTCTCCTTAAAATCCCTGTGTGGTGGCGGCGTGCCGTCCTCCCATCCCTCCCTTGGGTTGTCCGTTTTCTTTCTTTCTTTCCTTATCGGAGCACTTGGAGCACTTGGAGTGCAGTCATCAACCGCACATCCAGGGCCGGGGAGCTAAGAAGCGCACCCAGCGGGCCGGATGATCGGCATCGGGCTACGGGCCAGAGAGCCCTGACCCCTAGGGGGGTGCGCGTTCGCAGGGAAAGGGCCGTAAAATAAACACGGGTCTCCGAGGGTTGGCTCCGCGCTCCGGGTTTCCCCTACATGTACATGTACATGTAGCAGCAGAAGCCAGAGGGCCCCCTCTACTCGGAGCTAGCAAACACTAGCGACGGACACGACGCCCACCACCCCCGGCTGTTCATACCCCCACACGAGCAAATAGCAAAATCCGAATATCGTGCACAAACTGCGTGATGTGGCCCGTGCAAGCCTTCAGCTGTGGTGGCGCAAGACTCCGTTGTTATGCCCCCCCCCCCCCCCATCCATGAACACACCAGTGAGGGAGGGCGAGACGATCGAGGGGTCCCGTACCACACGGAATCGACCCTATCCAGTGCTCAAGTGCTCAAGGTGCCCGAAACGTCTCCGCGCTGTGTCGAGCGCGGCTGCTGGTGAGCGTCAGTAAGCTGCTGCCGGGTGTGACCTCGCTCAGCTTTCGTCCTCCCTGTTCGACCGGCCCCGGCTGCTTGTGTACCCGGCGAAACATCACGCCTTCACGTCTAGGCAGGTACCTTCCCCTCAAGAGCCTTTTCTTTTTGAGCTTAGCCTTCGATGTTATGAAACAACGCAAGGCGGACATGGCATATCGCTCTCGGGCTCACAGACATCCCTCACACCCGCCGCACACCCGCCGCCCCCGCGCGCGCCCCACCCCGGCCGGGAGAAAGGGGAGTGACAGTTTGGGACTCGCAAGCCCGAGTATGTTGAGTCCTGGCTCAACAACGCAGGGAACAAGAGGGGGTGGTCCGGCTCACAAGTCCGGCTCACGCGCCTCGAGCTCGCCATCTACCGCACTGATCACTTCCGCCCCCTCGCTCCCAACCCATCCACCCCGCCCCGGGCCGCGCCGCGCGATCTCGGGCGATCTCGCGCTATCTCGGGCAATCTCGGGGCCGCGCCGCGCTATCTCGGGCGATCTCGCGCTATCTCAGGCGATCTCGGGGCCGCGCCGCGCTATCTCGGGCGATCTCGGAGCGTCGCTCGCGCGGCGTCACACCTGCTCAAAAAGGAAGGAGGTTGGAGGCAGGAGGTCACGCCCCATCCGGAGCGCCGCCGTCGCCGGGTTTTTGGCCCCCGGGTCGTCGCCCGACGGTTGCTGCGCGGGGCAGCAGACCGTCGGACGGCGCGACGACGCCCCGTCCGGCACGCTCCCCCCTCCACCCGGCTATTGCCGCACGAGCGCCCTCAGCGGCGGAATTTTTCCCTCGCGCTTCCTTGGGCCCCCGGCAACGCCGACGGACTTCCCGTCCCCCCACCTGCGCCGCAATCACCGCCGTGATTGTCGGCGCTGCGCCCCTTGGCGCCTGTGCATGGTGAGGGCAACAACCACCCGGCCAGCCGGGCTCGGCACGTTGCGGACCGAGGCGACGACCCGGACCCCGACACAGACGAGGGGGGGGGTGGAGGCGGGGGGGGGCGAGCTGTCGGGACAGGGGGCTAGCTCAGAGCCCCGAGACCCGGAGGCCGGGGATCCCGAAGAGGAGGCGAGCTCGCAGGATTTCCTGATCGAAGAGCCTGACTCGCAGGAGAGCGTCTCGAGCATGGACGTGGACGGGGTGGGGGAGGCAAGCTCGCGGGACACCCTGTCTGGGCAGCCCGACTCGCAAGGCAGCTTCTCGAGTATGGACCTGGACGAGGAGGGCGAGGCGGAGAGCGGCCCTGCGCCTGACGAGGCGGGCGAGACGAAGGAGGGCGACGGACAACGTCGCGGCGCAGGGGGTCCGGAAAGCGGCGGGGCTGGAGGGGGCGGCCCCTCCCCGAACCTCGCCCTCGGGCGTGTTAAAGTCGTCGGCCAGGGAGGCAGGACTCCTGCAGGGCACCTTCGGGTGGATCTCAGTAGAGCCGGCAGGCACCCCGAGCTCGCGACGCCCTTCACGACTGGGACGGCCAGGGAGCGCACGTGCTTCGATCGCCGGGGGCACCATGGAGGGTGCGCCTGCGCCACGGAGGCACTCCGGGCGGCGTATGCGATGTGGGGGGAGGGCCGGGGAGATGCTGCCTCGGCGCGCGCTGCCGCGACGCGGCACGGAGTCGACCGGGCCACGCCGGCGAGGGAGATGCGCTCCAGCGAGGGCCGCGTCCTGGAAACCGCCGACGCGTTCCTGGACGACAAGGCCGATCGACTCTGGAGGACGCGGTCGGCGGCGCTTCGCGAACTGGCACAGAAGGTTCGAGACGGCACGGATCTTGTGCTCCTATGCGCGGGTAGGATTGAGTCCTGTCACGGCGATCTGCTGAGGAAGGGGATCCTGGCCGACGCGGCGCGGCTCGAGGCCACCAGCAAGAGGAAGCCGCGCTCCGACAAGGGCAAGCCGAGGGGTCCTCGGGGGCCTAGGGCCGACTCGGTGGAGACAGCGGCCCGCATGGGGGTGCTGTCGACCTTCTACCTCCGGCACGCTTATGGACGGGACAGCCCGGGGCTGCATGAAGAGGACGGGGTACTCTCCGCGAATGGGGGGGTGCTGTGTGCGGGGTGCGGAGAGGAGGCGCCCGGGCCCGGGGCGCGGGACGGGAAAGGGGGAGGCGGCGGGGGGGCGGCGTGGACGAGGAAAGAGGGGGTGTCGCGGGGGAGCGGGGGAGGAAGAGGGGGAGGGACCCAATTGAGGAGGAGGCGGTGGGTGTGGTGGGTGGGGAGGGGGGGGGGGGTGTTTGGGGAGATGGGGGGTCGGGAAGGTCCGGATGGGGGGACCTCAGAGGGGAGGGGGCGTGATGGAAGACTGGAGCGTGGAGGGGGGGGCAAGCAGGAAGACGAAACGGGTGAGATCGCGGAATGGAGGAATGAACCGGATCAGACGGGATCAGAGCCAGTCGTAGCGGGCTTGGGTCATACGTGTTCAGCTCTGTACACCCACGAGTTACTTTGACTTCTGCCCGGATAAAAGAAGAAAGACAAAAACCTGCCGCCCTCCCCTCCCCTGCCCCGCACGCGCCACAGGCACCCACACAGTCCCCGGCGCTCTGATATAGGTGATGCGGCGCTGTGACTCTCAGATGGAAGCAGGAAGCTTCCATCCCGGCGGTGGTTCGAACCCACACGAGCCGAGGGGTGACGGGTTGAGGGCTGGGGGTCTGAGGCTCACCCATTGAGGAAGTGAGGTGCTGCTCCGTCCACCCGGATCCTGCTGAACAAGCTCCTCTTGTAGCTCGATCGGTCACACCGCCATCGCCGTCGGGGAGAGGGGGGACGACACTGCTTCGGCAGCGTGCACCTCGATCCTGTACCGTGTTATTATGACCCCCCGATGAACACACCAGTGAGGGAGGGCGAGACACATAAGGGGTCCCGTACCATGCGGAATCGACATCTTGGATTGTCGCCGAGAAGCCGAAGTCCTATGCTGAGCGCTTTGCGAACCAGCGCGCGCAAGGCGCCTGCCCTGGCGCGCCTGGGCGTGCGCAACTTTGGGCACGACCCCGCGCACGCCGCGGGTAAGCCCTCCTCCCTCCCCCGCGCCCTCCCTCCCCTCCCCTCTCCGCCCCACCGACCCCGCACTTTGCGACGCACAGCCGAGACTGACAAGTGGAAGAAGATCTCGTATGTCGCCATTCCATGCGTGGTCGGTTACACGTGCTTCGTCATGGCCACAATGAAGCACGGCCACCACGAGGAGGTGCGTGCACACCCACCCCTTTGTCCCACTGCCGACGGCTCCCTACCCGGTCCGGTGCCTCCGTGCGCACACCTAGTGGGTTGAGCTGCTGACGACTGCGCAGGTCGCGTACCAGTACATTGGCATCCGCAACAAGCCGCTGCCGTGGACGGTGCATGTCGGCCCATGGCCACCGGTCGCATGCCGGTTCTCACCCCCCCCCCCTCCCCTTTCAGAACCGGGGCGGCTCCAAGTGCGACCTCTTCGACTACAAGTGCGCCGCCAAGGAGAAGGCCGCCGCTGCCGCGGAGTGAGCGGGCTGTCTTAGGTTTGTGGTTGCAGCTGTGCTGTGGGACGAGGCCCCGGCCAATCACAGAGGCCTCGCCTCGAGTCTGTCTCCAGTTGTGTGGCAGCCGTGCGTGCGCAGTCATCGGAAAAGGTAGTTACTACCAAGGCGATGTAAGGTACAGAGGGATCTAGCCGTAGCGCGCGTCGTGCGAACGGGGCGCGCACGCACATAAGTGAGCGCCGCACCCGGCACCCCGCACCGCGGCGCGTGCGCCACTGCACGGTGGCTCTCGAGCGGTCTCCCACGCGCGCCCACTGCGCAACTCCCTCCCCGCCCCCCACCCTCCCCTTCCCCCTTCCCCCACTGCCGCCCGTCCGCCCTAGACCATAAACCAACGACGCGGCTCCTCGTGGCCGTGACGCGCGCTGGGAAGAGCGGCGTCCCTCGCGCCGCTCGCCACGACCACCCTCCGTGTAGGCC
>NW_005201071.1:0-5839 GCF_000372725.1 Emiliania huxleyi CCMP1516 | reverse complement strand
CAGCAAGGCGGCGCAGCTGCGAGACTGCAACGAGAGCTTGTGGCGCGAGACGGAGCTGCTCCGCTCGCTGCCGACCGAGGAGCGAGATCAGCCGAGATCAGCCGAGATCATCGGAGATCACGCGAGGTTATCTCTGCTCGCCGCCAGAAGAGGAGCCGGCCGAGTGCCCCTCCCCCCTCTTGCTCCACTTGAGCTTGCTCCTCTTGAGCCCTTCTCGGAGCGTCGCTAGGAGCTGGCTGCGTACCTCTCCCGCTGCTGGGCCTCGGGCGGCGCGCTAAACTACCCGCACACGTCGCTGTACGGTGTGTGCGTGCTGCACGCTCTGCGCCACTTCGAGCGGCGCCAGTTCCTCTTCCTCCGGTACGAGGACTTGATGCAGATGGACGCGGCCGCCCTCCTCAGGCTGATCGGCCGTTTCACCGGCTTGCCCGTGCGCGGCGACTTGTTCACAGCCGTGCCAAAGAAAGCTGAAGAAGAGAAAGCTGTGAGCAGGCTTGTACGCGGGCGACGACCTCGTCCTCGCCGCGAGCCAGAGCGGACGCTGTTCGGCGAGCGCCGCAAAGGCAGGCCGCCGCCGCGCGCCGAGCACGTACAGCATCATCAGCGACGAGGAGCGGGCCCTGTACAACCGCTCGCGCGACGCAATGAAGGCCGACGCCGCTGCATACGACGACCTCTTCGCGCCGTACAACGCGCTGCTGGCCAGTCTCGTGGGCTTCTCGTGGGGATGATCGCCCGGGTCTCTCCCGATATTTCTCCCCAGAGTTCGATCTTCGTACTTCGATCTCGGACCTGCTCGTAGCAGTGTGGGCACTCCATTATCTGCACAAGGGTGGGCACGTGCGCAGCGGGACCCGCCTTTTTCTCCTGGCACACAGGTTTTAGGTTTGTTGTTGGCAAATCACTCACAGGTACTCACTTATCCTCATTCGTGTGAGTGTGTGACACATTCACGCGGAACGCACATCTCTCCACAGACTCCGGTTCTCGCCCCCCCCTCGGAGGATCCGTTGCGTCGCCGTCTTCTTTGCTGTGGTGGCGGCGTGCCGTCCTCCCATCCCTCCCTTGGGTTGTCTGTTTTCTTCCTCGCGGGAGTCGCTTAGGCGGCTCCCGTGGTGTACCTGTGTTAGTGCCAGTGCGCGCCAGTCCTGTGCCTAGTGTCGTGCGAGGGAGTTTGTTTGTGAAATTCTTTAAATTCTTTCTTTCTTTCTTTGTCGTGCAAAACAAAAGAACTTTCAAGCGCTGGCCAGGATGGTGTTTCTCTCACGAGTGGAGCGTTTTATCCTAATAAGTCAAGTCGAGTCAAGTCACTGCCTTACCGACATTTGACACGTCGGCTGCTCGGCTGTGCGCCGAGAGAGCAAACGGAGCGCCACCACACTCACTACGACTAGTCTGCAGCGAAGATGTTTGCGCATACAGCCTCTGACGCGTCACGGGCCCAATGTGTTGCACTCACTACCACCCGCGCTCGCGACCAAGAGGCGGCGCGCAGCTGCGCGCAGCTGATCGTCGCACGCTGCGGCGTGCTCCAGCGCCGGAAGGGTATAATCGGCTGCAGTCAAGAGATGGGAGTGCCGCTCTGAAATGTGAGGCACGTTTTTCTTGAGCTGCAAGCCACTGCAAGCCGCCACCCGCCTTGCGAGGTCGTCCATGTGGCCAAGGTCGCCGATCATATCGAAGCTGCGCAGCACCTTCATTGCGCGCTCCGTGGCGTTTGGGTAGGGGTCCGAGACCGGTTCGCACTCGAAAGGTTTGTGCGCGCGGCTGTGGTTTCTCCACTGGCCACCGAGGGGCAGCCACTTGTTGTCGTGATAGCCGCCGAGGATGCGTGTCTGCAGCCCGTTCGCGTCGCGCAGGAAGCTCGAAAAAGGCCGCAGCCCGCATGAACGATCGCCGGACGAGTTGGTTGCGCACATGTACTGAGGCCACATCTCGTAAAAGGAGGTGATGTGCGTGCGGGGCTCCCGAAGAACAGTGAACGCGACCAGCCGCCCGCCTGCCGCCCGATAGGCTGCTCGTAGTGCCTGCAGCTGTGGCAGCACGTCGTGGACGTAGAAGCCCAGCGACCACGAATGGAACTCAACAAAGATGGACTCGTTTTGCCAGTCGGGCAAGTCCCATTTCTCCCTCAGTTTGCGGAAGCGGGGAAAATGTTGATGGTGGATGCCCAAAAAGATCTCCGACAGCCTGTAGTCGAGCTTAATTGTGAACGCTGGGTTGTGCCGAGACAGCCAGTGTACCACGCTCGCGCCGCCGCATTTGTGTATGTGGAAGAAGAGGACCGCGCGCGGTGCGACGCCAGGCCGCGGACCGCTGTAGCGCCACGGCTCGGCGTGGAATACACTCCGATTTAGCGGTGCAGCAAGCGCCGGCGTGGCTGCATGTTTGCTTCTCAGGCCCATGCCAACGAGCGGCGGTCCGCGCAATACGAGCGAGCAATGCGATTGCTGGCCTCCTAGTTGTTTGCTCTCAGTATTCCGTTCTGGTTTTCTGGCTTTCTGCCCCCCCCCCCCCCCTCCTGAGGCCAACTCCCTTACCTCGGCGTCTCGAAGAATCCCCCTTGCGAACGGAGGAATCACAAATGTCTCTCCTCTTGCGCGGCCCGAGGCTCGCACCTCGGGCGCTGGCGACGCTGCGCCGCAAGACTACCACGGGCATATGCGGGCTCAACCCGATGCCCAGAATAGAGGGGCTCTATTCGAATACACTGACCTCAAGGGCTTCCCAGAGGGGAGCGAGAACCACAATGTTAGTTAGCGCTGATTGATTGATTGATTGATTGATTGCGCAGGAGTATTTTTGCTTGGGGCGGCACTCATGGACGGGGTAGGTAGGGTAGGTCTGGGCCCTCCCGTCGGGTTTTCCCCTCTCTTCACGCTGGAAATTTCACAGCAGAAAAAGAATTTTTCCGCGGAAATCACGATGTCAACCCTCCCCAAGAGCCAAGTGAGGTGATCTGGTGCTTGTAGGTAGGCGTAGGGCTTGAGAGTGGCCTGCCATGTCACAGGAAGGACTATGGTTGCAGCTGCATCTCTTTTTGTGATGCTCTAAGGTTCGCTTAAAGAATTCTTAAGATAAGAATTTTACAACTAAAGTGTCTCGCACACGCACGATTCACACAACAGGCAAAGCGCGGACGACGGCTTCTAATAGAAGCCGTCGTCCTCACAGAAGCCGTCGTCGGATTCGCAGTTAGAAGGCGGATGGTCGAATCCGCGAGCACCGTGGTGCTCGCCGAGAGGACCATCCCCATCATCTTCCGACTCCATCCCCTCCCCCCCCCGTCGCTCCCGCCGCGCCCCCCGCCGGCGTTCGTGGCGGGACTTCCCGCCCCCTCCCCCGCCAGCACCGCTCCGCAACTCCTCCAGGTCCTCCTCCCCCAGAGGAGCAGCCGCCCCTCCCTCACCCAGTCCTCCCACCCCCGCTTAAAGAAAGAAAACAGACAACCCAAGGGAGGGATGGGAGGAGCGGAGGACGGACGGCACGCCGCCACCACACAGGGATTTTAAGGAGAGGAGTGTGGTGCTAGCCGTCGCCCACCCTAACCCTTGTACATACTTGGTCGTCTGCCTCTTTCTATCTCCCTTTTCGCAGTCCCTCGCCGATTCTCGCTGCACCCTTCATGCCACCTCGCGGTCCTCCCCCTCTCGTCGTTCTCCCTCCTGTCGCTTCCTCCTCTGTCGCGTCGCTCTCGTCTGCCTCGTCCTGCGACGGCGCCGCCGCCTGCCGATCCCTTGCTCTCGCTTCTTCTCTCGCCTTTCGGCGCAACTCTGCCCTCCGCGCGGCATATTTTCTAAGGTTCGCTGTAGCCGCCGAATCGAGCATGGAGAGCCGGCAGCACGGAATCTGGGAGGACGGCACCGCCACCACACAGGGAGGTAGGTAGGTAGAAAGGTGAAGAACAGCCAGGCTCGGACTGGACACCAACGCGGTATGGGTACAGGGATTCGAACCGTCAGCGCGCCTTTTCTTTTGGCCGAGCTCGCCTCGCTCTCGGTCGGGGCTCAATGCTGGCTCGAGCGCTCCGCGCCTCGCGCGGCGCCACCACGGGCCGCCGCTTCCTCTCCATGCGGCCGCGCACCATGTACGACAAGATCTGGGACGAGCACGTCGTGGAGGCGGGCAGCGACGGCAACGCTCTGCTCTACTCAAAGGCGCTGTGGCGGTTGGTGCTAGTAAGCCGGTAGACATCTACGGGCCTCGCCGTAGCCGGCCGGCCCGTGCGGCGGCCCGACTGCACGCTCGTGACTGTCGGTGAGCGGCCGGCGTCGATTTGCCGCTCCCGCACTCTCTCGCGCCTCACCCCTGGGTTGCGTTCTCGGCGCAGACCACAACATCCCCACCTCGTCGCGCTCAAAGTTCAAGGACGTGGCGTCCTTCATCGAGGAGGAGCAGTCGCGGACGCAGGTGCATCGGGCGCGACGAGGCGGCGGCCGCGGAGAGACCGCGCTCGTCACGCTCCGCCGCCCTGGGTGGCTTGCGCTAGGTGCTCGCGCTCGAGGCGAACGTTGAGGCGTTCAACCTGGCCTACTTTGGCATGGGCGACAAGCGGCAGGGCGTGGTGCACATCATCGGGCCCGAGCAGGGCTTCACCGTCCCGGGCGCGACCACCGTCTGCGGAGACAGCCACACCGCCACGCACGGCGCGTTTGGAGCGCTCGCGTTTGGGATCGGGACGTCAGAGGTGGAGGGGCGTAGAAGATCTCCCCCGTATCTCCCCGTATCTCGCCTTTGGGGTCGGGACATCAGAGGTGGAGGAGCCTCGAGGCTGAAGAATGCGCATCATGCCACGACGGCGCGATGCTGTATTCCCGCCCTGCGGCTGGTGTCATCACCATGTCCATGTCCATGTCCATGTCCATGTCCATGTCCATGTCCATGTCCATGTCCATGTCCATGTCCATGTCCATGTCCATGTCCATGTCCATGTCCATGTCCATGTCCATGTAGGTGGAGCACGTGCTCGCGACGTCGACGCTGCAGCAGCAAAAGATGAAGAACTTCCTGATCCGCGTCGACGGCGCCCTCCCCGTCGGCGTCACCGCAAAGGACGTCATCCTGCACGTCTGCGGCCTGATCGGCAAGGCCGGCGGCAGGGGGGCGGCACCTCCTAGACACTCCCCGGACACGTCCCGGACACTTCCTAGGCACGGCCGGCGGCACGGGCTACACGATCGAGTTTGCGGGCGAGGCGATCCGATCGCTGTCGATGGAGGGGCGCATGTCGATCTGCAACATGGCCATCGAGGCGGGCGCGCGCGCCGGCCTCATCGCGCCCGACGACGTCACGTTCGACTACTTGCGCGGCCGCCCGATGGTGCCTGCTCCCGAGTCCGACGAGTGGGGGGCGGCGGTGGCGCACTGGCGCTCGCTCGCCTCGGACGCGGACGCGGCCTACGACCGCCCTCGGATTTCTTCTGTTGGAAGACCGGCGGTGGAGGTCCGACGCGCGTTCTTTTTTGGGAGCAGGCGTACGACCGGACTGTCGTCATCGACGCCGCCTCCATCGCACCCACCGTCACCTGGGGCACTTCTCCCGAGGACACGGCGCCCATCAGCGGCAGGGTGCGCCCCCGCCCCTCTCGCAGCCCTCGAGGGCCTGCGAGGCTGGAGAAGCGGGAGGCGAGTGGCGGAGTGGTGCTGCGGGCCGCCCATAGGAGATTGCCCGCCCTCGACCAGATCTCCCCAGATCTCCCCATCTCTCCCCATCTCTCCCCATCTCTCCCCAGATCTCCCCAGATCTCCCCAGATCTCCCCCCCCCCCGGCCCAGGTGCCCACCCTCGACCAGATCGACGACCCGACGCTCCGCTCAAAGGCGGAGCGCGCGCTCTCGTA
>NW_005201072.1:0-5843 GCF_000372725.1 Emiliania huxleyi CCMP1516 | reverse complement strand
CGAGCACATGTCCCCTGTACCCGTGTCCCCTGCGAGCACACCCAGGCGAGAGCGAGCGGCGGGCGTAGCCGTAGGTACGTCGGTGCCGCCGCCTCCGGCCCTTACGTACGGCTCTAGTACAGTGTACAGAGTAGAGAGTAGTAGGCCTCAGTACACATGTTTATCTCTGTGCGAGCGGCTCCATGGATCGAGATTTCCAGTCGCGCGCTGAAATTCTTTGATCTTTCGCTCCTGGGTTACGAGGGTTCTTGGAGGCTGAGTTGAGAGTGCAACGAGACGCGACCCCGGCTTCGTGTATACGGTCTTCGCCGGATGCGGGGCTCTTGCGGGCGCACACGTGCACACAGACCACAGTCGAGGCGGCGGCGGGGCCGCGAGACGCGCCGCGTAGCGGCTAGCGCGTCGTCATAAAGCCGTACCGCGGCTCCCCACGCGGGCCACGGACTCAAACTAATAAGCGATCACTTTTGAGAATCTAGGGGCGATGCGAACACACACTAACTAGTCGGCTGACAACCCTTGCCGGGTTGCGTGCGTCCGACTCCAGCGCTGCATTGAGCGCCGCCATGGACAAGAGCATCGCCTGCTCCTCGGCTGTTGGCACATGGCTGCGAGGAGAGTGTTGAAGCTTGGCATTCAGCGCCTCCATCTTCTGATTGCACTTCCGAATCATGGCAAGCTCTGCAGGCGACAACGCGCTGTCGTCCTCCGAGCGGTCGGGCAGCGGCAGCGGAGTAAGCTGCACCTGCGCAGGCGGATGCGAGATCTCTGAAGAACCCCGCCCTCGGTGGCTGACCTTTCTCTTCTCCCCATCCGCATCAAGAGGCACCGCAGGGGTAGCCGCGACCATGCCTCGCTCCTCGATTGCATTGTACAGCAGGACGACGTAGGTCGTGACTGAACGGCCGTCGGGCCGTGGGTATGTGGCCATCATGTCCTCCACATCAAAAAGCCGTTCGACGTCGAGCCTCCTCTCAGCGACCCCAAAGGCGAGCTCAAAGTTGCGAGCGCGGCTCTGTGGCGTCGAACTGTTGAGAGATCCAAAGCGGATGTCATCGGGGAAGTGACGGTGCAGCAGCGCACAGAAGGCGAGCCCGTCGTTCCACGAACGGCTCCAGTTCTCAACGCTCACCCCATCATACGTGGCAGTCTCGCGCTGGCACCAGCCGAGCAAGGCACCCGAATTGAGAGGCATAGCTCGCCGCTTTCACTGGCCGGTGGCGAGAAGAAAACCGCGCCGCGGGTTACATTCCAAACCGATCTCCCAAATTTTCTTCCGTGACGCGATTCCTTCGTTCGCTTCCTTTTGGGCGGCACGCACGCAGCCCATTTCCCTCTAGTTTCGGCCGCAAGCACGCGCATTTTGTTTGCCCTGCAGGAGCGTCCCGGGTACCGCGGCGAGAACCACTTTCATTTTCTGGTGCTTCGCCCCGTGCAACAGCGGTCCGGCAGGCTGCCCCCAAGGCCCCCCGGGCCGCTGCGGGTTTGGGAGTTATGCTTAGGCACAGCTTCGGCGATGGCAGCCCCTCTCTGGGGTGTTGCATAGGCGGGGAGTCTCCCCCGCTGGTCTCCTCCTTCCCATTTTTCTTTTCTTTTGAGAGCAGAACGCCGGGTTTGTCTTGTATGTGCGTGTCGGGTGTGTGTCAGTGAGGGGTGGCGGGGGACGGGGGCGCGCAAGGTCAGAGGCTCAGAGCCATTCGTCGGCTCGTCGGGGGGTTGGAGAAGGGGAAGGGGAGTCTGGACAGTCGGCGAGGGGGTCGTAGTGGACAGGGCGTACGGGGTAGCCGCCACTTTCCTGCCTCACAAGGCTCAAGGGCGGGGCTGTCCCGGAAAGTGAGAAACGCCGGGCAGCGTGGTGCACACGACTCCAACCTCCCATACGGTTTGTTCCGCTCCTTTCCTCGGGCTGTTCCATCCTCCCATCTCGGATTTCCGACCTAGGCGAGGCGGGGGGGCGCGCGGGTGCGGAGTGCGGTGCGGTGCGGGTGTGTGCGTGTCATGTGGCTATTTTGCAAGTCCAAGTGACCATCCGTCTGTATTATTATTAACAACGAAGGCGCTCTCAAAAAGAATTTTACAACAAAACTCCCTCGCACGACACTGGGCACGGGACTGGCGTGCACTGGCACAAACACAGGAATTTCACACTGCTTGGTGGGAGACACGTATCTCCGCGGCCGCGAGATGCGCCTCAAGGAAACGTTATTGGAAGGGGCGGTAAAAAGACGGGCGCGGACTACCGGGGTAGACTCCCGCGGCTAGACCTCCTCCGGGCATGGCTTCGCGCACCGACGTCGTCCACGCAAGCGGCGACGACGGTTCGCAGCCCACGCTTCCGGCGCCTCCTCGCGTCGCCGGCCCGGCCCTCAAGCTCCGCACCGAGGACGAGGTCGTGTTTGCGGAGCTCCTCTCGAAGAGGGCGAGGTGCAGCAGCCGCCCGCCCACCCTGCGCTGCGCCTGAAAGCGGCCCGACCGAAGCTTGGACACGCAAGCGTGACCGGTGGCGCTGCTGCTCGAGAGGTGCAGGCGCAGCCCCTCCGTCGCGCAGCCCCTCCGTCAGTGTCGACGGCGGCGGCGGCGGAGCGAGGCTCACCCACGAGGAGGCGGCCGAGGCGGCCCACCCGTCGCCGATGCCGAGGCGAGGAGGGGCCGCGCCGCGGTTGGCGCGGCTGGGCAAGCAGCAGTCGAGCGTGACGGCGCACCTCCGCACAAGCGGCGCGTCGAGCTCCGCGTCCGCCGTCTCCAGGTCTGCCACCATCTGCACCGCCTCCTGCGCAGCCGAGGTGCGACGGCGCTTGGGCGGCCGCTCGTCGCACCGCCTCGCGTCGTCTGCGGAGCTTCCGGCCGGTCCTCGGCTTAGCGCGCCCGGCGGCGCATGCGGGAGGGCCGCCTCGACCTCGAGTACCTGAGCGACGGCACTCGCAAAGGGCGCGCGGAGGTGCTTCCACTTTGGCCGCCCAAAGTCCTTGCCCCAGCGCGTGGCGTCGAAGAGGCGCTCGTCCTCGCGGAGCGACTTGATGCAGCTCGCGCGCTCGAGCGTCGCCACGTTGCCCGTGCCGCAGAAGCGCACCCGCACCGACTCGCCCTCCTCCGCGCTGATGAGTGCAGGCCACCAAGGCGAGCCGCGTAGCTTGGCCCAGCACGGAGAGCCAGCAGCCAGGCCAGCGGAGCCCGTGCAGCCGGAGTGGTGCAAACGCAACCCCTCGGCCTGCGGCGGCACATCCTCCTCCTCCGCCGCCGCCGCTGCCTCCTCCGCCCCCTCTGCCTCCATCGCCTCCATCTCCCTGGCCTCCGCAGCCTCCATCGCCTCCGTCTCCCCCGCCTCCGCATCCCCCGCCGCCGCTGCTGCCCGCGTTGGCCCTCCTACGCCTGCCGCCTCCGCCTGCCCGACCGCCCGCGCGAACGCCACCGCCGCCTCCACCGCCGTGTCGAAGGTGCCGAGGCAGACCTTCTTGCCGTCCACCCAGCGCTTCGGCTGGAAGCGGCCAGAGGGGGTCTTGACCACGCCCTTGTAGCCAATACTGTTGCTGCTCGAGAGGTGCAGCCGCAGCCCGTCCGCCTCTGTCACCGTCGGAGGCTGGTACTCGCCGACCGCCCGCGCGTACGCCACCGCCGCCTCCACCGCCGTGGCGAAGGAGCCCAAGTAGAACAGCCTTCCACCCACCCAGCGCTCCGCCTTGAAGCGGCTCCTGTCCGCGAACACGCATCTGTAGCCGGTGCTGCTGCTGCTGGAGAGGTGCAAGCGCAGCCCCTCCGCCTCCGTCACGAGCGGCGCGGCGGGTGCAGCCTCCCTGTGCTGCGGAGGCCCTGCTGACCCCGCCGCCGCCTCCGCCTCCTCCGCCTCCATCCCCTCGCCGCTCGCTCGCTCCTGCTCCTCCCACTCGCCCTCTCCCACCTCTCGCAGCATCTCGTGCAGCGAGACGTCCTCCAGCAGCTCGCCGTCGTCGCACTGCACCGAGTACAGGCTCGACGCGCCGTCAAAGCCCACGATCTCGCCCGGGTACAAGGCGCCGTCAGAGTACTGTACAGCGACGCGGCCTCCCACCTGGAAGTGGCTCTCCTCCTCGCCGCCACCGCTCCACCCGCCCTCCTCGCCGCCCTCCTCCTCGCCGCCCTCCTCCTCGCCGCCACCGCTCCACCCGCCCTCCTCGCCGCCCTCCTCCTCGCCGCCCTCCTCCTCGCCGCCCTTGTTCTCGCCGCCCTTGTTCTCGCCGCCCTCCTCCTCGCCGCCCTCCTCCTCGTCGCCCTCCTCCGCCGGCACTGCCGCCGCCGTGCCTGCCGCCTCCGCCTGCCCAACCGCCCGCGCGTACGCCACCGCCGCCTCCACCGCCGTGGCGAAGGAGCCGAGGTAGACCATCCTTTCGCCCGCCCTGTGCTGCGCCTTGAAGCGGCCAGAGGCGTGCTCGTACACGCCCTTGTACCCGGTGCTGCTGCTGCTGGAGAGGTGCAGCCGCAGCCCCTCCGCCTCTGCCGCCACCGTCGAAGGAGCCGGAGGCTGGTACTCGCCGACCGCCCGCGCGTACGCCACCGCCGCCTCCACCGCCGTGTCGAAGATGCCGAGGTAGACATTCCTTTCGCCCGCCCTGTGCTGCGCCTGGTAGCGGCTCCTGTCCGCGCGCACGCCCTTGTACCCGGTACTGCTGCTGCTGGAGAGGTGCAGCCGCAGCCCCTCCGCCTCCGTCACGAGCGGCGCGGCGGGTGCAGCCTCCCTGTCCGGCGGAGGCGGCGGAGGCGGCGGAGGCGGCGGCGAGGCGGTAGATGCTGAGCCCGCCGCCTCCTCCGCCTCCTCCACCTCCATCCCCTCGCCGCTCGCTCGCTCCTGCTCCTCCCACTCGCCCTCTCCCACCTCTCGCAGCATCTCGTGCAGCGAGACGTCCTCCAGCAGCTCGCCGTCGTCGCACCGCACCGAGTACAGGCTCGACGCGCCGTCAAAGCCCACGACCTCGCCCGGGTACAAGGCGCCGCCAGAGTACTGTACAGCGACGCGGCCTCCCACCTGGAAGTGGCTCTCCTCCTCGCCGCCACCGCTCCACCCGCTCTCCTCGCCGCCCTCCTCCTCGCCGCCCTCCTCCTCGCCGCCCTCCTCCTCGCCGCCCTCCTCCTCGCCGCCTGCTTCGTCGCCCTCCTCCGCCGACACTGCCGCCGCCGCGCCTGCCGCCTCCGCCTGCCCGACCGCCCGCTCGTACGCCACCGCCGCCTCCACCGCCGTGTCGAAGGAGCCGAGCGAGACCTGCCTTCCGCCCGCCCTGTGCTGCGCCCAGAAGCGGCAAGAGGAGCGGTGCTTGTTTACGCCAATATAGCCGGTGGCGTTGCTGCTCGAAAGGTGCAGCCGCAAGCCCTCTGCCTCTGTCGCCACTGTCGGAGGAGGTTGGGCGGGAGGCTGATAGCCGCGCGCCGCCCGCGCGTACGCCACCGCCGCCTCCACCGCCGAGTCAAAGTAGCCGAGGGAGACCTTTCGTCCGCCCACCCTGTGCTGCGCCTGGAAGCGGCTCCTGTGGCCAGAGGCGTGCTGGAATACGCCCGTGTAGCCGGTGTTGCTGCTGCTCGAGAGGTGCAGACGCAAGCCCTCCGCCTCTGTCGCCACCGTCGGAGGAGCCGGAGGCTGGTACTCGCCGACCGCCCGCGCGTACGCCACCGCTGCCTCCACCGCCGTGGCGAAGTTGCCCAAGTAGACCATCCTTTCGCCCGCCCTGTGCTGCGCCTGGTAGCGGCTCCTGTCCGCGCGCACGCCCTTGTACCCGGTACTGCTGCTGCTGGAGAGGTGCAGACGCA
The DNA here is from genome assembly GCF_000372725.1 of Emiliania huxleyi CCMP1516. Lineage (NCBI taxonomy): Eukaryota > Haptophyta > Isochrysidales > Noelaerhabdaceae > Emiliania > Emiliania huxleyi. Next base: position 71 of record NW_005201072.1, on the reverse strand, counting down.
GCCCCTCCGCCTCTGTCGCTAGCGGCGCGGCGAGTGCAGCCTCCCTGTGCGTCGGAGGCGGCGGAGGCGGA
>NW_005201073.1:0-5844 GCF_000372725.1 Emiliania huxleyi CCMP1516 | reverse complement strand
CTGCAGGCCCGGCGAAAGTGCAGTTTCGAGAGTCCTGTCGCAAGCATGCCCTTCTGACCGCCGCGGATGCACACTGCGGCGGATCGGCCTGGCCCGCGCACAACTCCGACATGTACGGCGGTGAGGCCAGCGGTGGCGAGGCCGGCGGCGGCGGCGGCGGCGGCGGCGGCGGCGGCGGCGGCGGCGGCGGCGGCGGCGGCGGCGGCGGCGATGGGGACGGTGGTGGCGGGGGTGGCGGGGGTGGCGAGGGCGGCATCGGTGGTGGCGAGGGCGACGGCGGTGGCGGCGAGGTCGATGGCCATGGAGACGCGGGCAGGGGCGGCGGACGCTGCTCGCTGCCGACGTCGCCGATGACGCGCTCCATGTACGCGAAGTAGGCGGTCGGCGTCGGGTCGACAGGGTCAGGCAGGCGCTTGTTGGCCGCCTCGAGCGCGCGGCAGAACTCGGAGCGGACGTCGGTGCGGTAGACGGTCTGCGCCTGCAGGTAGTGCCTGTTCGCGGCCGGCAGAATGCCCGCTCGCACGCGCGACACCTCGTCGCGGCACTCGCGCCCACAGGACTCGGAGTCGAAGTCGAGGAATGGGCTGATGGGGAGCAGCCGGGTCCCCGCTGCGTCGGTGTCGACGGGCAGCTTGAAGTTTCTCGCGAGCGTGAAGTCTGAGGTCACCTGCATGAACCAGTCGGTGCTGATGTTCGCCTTGCAGATGTCCCACCATGCCGAGACGGACGTGTCGCGCAGCCCAATCTCCACGGGGACACCGGAGGAGCCGTCGCAGAGGGAGCTATCCACGTCTTCCTCCTCCTCCGGCAGACCGCTGCGGCAAAGGCGGAAGTGGCCCGTGGCGCGGCGCAAGAAGGACATGGCCGCCCTCGCGGCCGACCCCGCCCCGTTGGTGAGCACGGCGACGCGGCTGAAGGGGAGGGGCGAGCCCGCGCACGCGGGGCGGGCGAGGTGCTCCTCCGCCGCCTGCGGGGCCAAGCAAGGTGCAACGGTTAGGTGAATGTCTCCACGCAAACCAGTGGTGGGGCAGGGGAGGGGAGGGGAGAGGGTGGGGGGCAGACCCGCAGGCTCGCGAGGAGCCGGTCGATGTCCCCGTCGCCAAAGTCGGAGATGAGGAGGGTGAGGGAGGTGCCCGCGCCCGCGGCGAGCATGCTCCGCGGATAAGACCCCGCCCGGTCGACTCCCAACCCTGTCGGCGGGCAGCCGGGCACCGGCCACTCTTGCAGGTAGACCGCGCCGTGGGCGAGAACGACGGTGTCGGGGATGTCACGCGGGACGGTCAGCGTGGCGGCGAGGTTGGAGATCAGCGGCGTCGTCTTGTAGCCGTACACCCGCTCCGCCTCTTCGAGGCTGACGTTCCTGTCGCCGAAGAGCCCCTCGGACAGCTGCACGTCGAAGGAGGAGTGTTTGACGGTCGTCCAGAGCTCGTCGCTGTACTGGGAGAGCGCCTCCAAAAGGAAGGGGTGAGACACATTGTACACGGCGTTGCCGTTGAGGTGGCGCCGCAGCGCGACGGGGATCTCCTCGTCGGAGAAGGAGTCCCAGTTGGAGCCGCGGTAGGTGGAGCCGAGGACGGAGAAGGGCCTCTGCGCGTGCATGTCACGCATCAGCCGGTCGAGCCAGAAGCGCGCCCTGGCGAGAGGGGGAGGGGGGGGGGGGGGGGGGGGTTTGGGTTTGGTGGCTCATCTGGGCGGAGGCTCTTTTCCGGGGTGTCTCCTTTCCCGGGTGTGGGCAAAGGGCCCCAAAAGGGGAGGGTGTTTTTTCCAAAAAGGGGGGGGGGGGGGGGGGGGGTGAAAACTCCCGTGGCGGAAGTGTGAACTCTGCAGGGCTCGGCGAGGGCGCACAGGGGCACGCTGTCCGGATCCATGTAGTAAACGGTCGTCCCTGGGCGAGCGGAGTAGTACGCAAGCATGCGGTAAAACTGCACGCTCGGCCCCGAGCTCCAGGCGACCTCAGAGCCCGCCGTGTCGCGCGTGTAGCGGTCCTGCGCCTCGGTCAGGTTTCCGCCGACCAGAGACACGGAGCCGAAGCAGCGCCTCCACGGCTTGGACGAGGCGCCCTGGAGGAACGCCTCGAGGGACGGCCAGGCCGGCGTGCCTCGGAGCTCGCGGATGCTCTTCGAGTAGTAGAGCACCAGCGGCGGGGCGGGCGCAAACCCAGCGCCGACCGCAGCGCAAGGAGCCACCAGCTCCCATCGAGCGAACGAGCCGATAAGCTTTGACGCGTCGTGCGTGGCGAAGGGGCGGACGATGGCGAGTGCAGCTGGCGGTGAGGATGGCGGTGGAGGCGGCGGCGGCGGCGATGCTGGCAGCGGCGGTGGTGGCGACGGATAGAGCGGGGGCGAGCCGAACACTGGTGGGATTGGCGAGGGTGGTCCCCACTCGTCATCCTCCTTGTCGTCGTCCTCCTCCTCGGGCGGCGCCAGCGTCACAGCCTGCCCGTATGGGATGGCCGACGGGGCTTGCGGAACCAGAAGGGGATTTTCCGACGGCGGCGGTGGTGAGGGCCACTCTTGTGGCTGTTGCTGAGCGGGAATCGAGGCGAGAGCGGGGAGTAGCACCAGCAGTCCTGCGCGCCACAAAAGAAGTCCAAAAGAAGCGGACGCTCGACGAAAGACGAATGGCGTGACCGCCACGGCGCAGAGCCTGACCAGAGACGACAGCGGCGGCGGCGGCGGCGGTGATGGTGACGGCGGTGATGGTGACGGCGGTGATGGTGGCGGCGGTGGTGGCGGCGGCGGTGGTGGCGTTGGCGGCTGCGGCGGCGGCCAGGGCGGCAGCAGCGGCAGCGGCAGCGGTGATTCACTGGCATTTGATAGCGACTGCTCGTGAAACTCGAGCGTCAGCCAGATGGGACCGCCGACTCTGGTGGCCTCAACACGTGCAAGTTGCGAGAGTTCATGCATGGCAGGCGACACATGGCAAGTGCCCGGCGAGAGGTTGCTTCCTTTCACACCACTCTCGAGGTGGATATCCTTTGGCCGCGTTGGGTAGCGAGGATTGGTGTGACGCGATCCACGCAGGCGTGTTTTCTGGCGGCCGACCGTCAGTGCACGGAGTTGCCCCTTCTCCGACTGCCCCGGCTAGTTCACGCACGAACGAGTTTCGCGGGAGTGAGTGACCCCACCCATGCGTCAAACCCGAGACCTAGCGCGGGTGGGTTGGAGGGGGCTCGCTGCAAGGAAGGGCCGTGTAAGATGCCGATCCCCGTAGTCCGCCCCGTTCCTCCCCATCGGGCCGCGTGAGCGGCCACGCCTCGAAGATTCGTTTTCGCGCCTGGGAGCTGGGTCAGGCGCGCGGGGCATCCCCCGGGTCGCTCGACCAGCGATCCGAAGAGTGGCCGCTATGAGGGGGGAAGGGAATTGCGGGGTCCCCACGGGCGCCTCTCTTCGGCCCTCCCGAGGGGGGGAGGGGAGCAAGGGGGTGGGGGGATCGGGTCGGTGGGGAGGGGTCTCGGTTTCGTGTGGCTAATACTTCGTCTTGCCTTTCGGGGAGGGGCCTCGGTGCAGGCGAGTCCAGCTCAACCCGACGTCTTCCCCTCCTCCCTCGCGGCAGCGAGTAGGCAGCGAGAGGAGGTCTCGAGCGCCTATATGAAGGTATGTGAGATGGTGATGGGAGTGGGTGGTCAGGCGGGCGGGCGGGCGGGCGGGCGGGCAAGCGGGGAGAGGCGGGCGGCCGGGGCGGAGCGGGCGGGCGGGGTGATCGGAGAAATCGTATCCACAATCAGCAGCAGCGGAGCAGCAGCAGCAGCTGCTGCTGCTGTTGCAGCAAGCAGCAGCCTGCCGCAGATTGCTGCCGTTGTCAGCGCCGCGATCCGCCGCCGCGCCGCCGCGCCGCCGCCGCCTGCGCCGCCTGCGCTCGCCGCCGCCTCGTAGACGACCTCTCTCGCGCTCAAAGAGCCGCGCAGCGGGCCGCGAGGTGGAAGTCAAAGAGCCGCAGGTGTCGAGGTCATGCCACTGGCGTCGTACTTTTAGCTTACTGGGAGAAGAGGGAGAGTCTCTCTCCGGTGTCCAGTCCGAGCCTGGCTGTTCTTTGCCTTTACTTCTCACGCATTATACGAACGCATGTCTAATACTCGAGTAGCTCTCAGGGTCGAACACGCTACCGTTTCCCAGACCGTTCCCCGCCCGCCTCACCTCGCCGCTTGCTTGCCCCGGCAGCGGGTACTGACTGTCGGTCGGTCGGTCGGTCGGTCGCTGACGCCGTACGAGGCGGCTGGCGGCACTACGTGGACGGGGCCCTGAGCCGACCTAGCCGCCAAACGGAATGGGGCGCCAAACACGTGCCGGATTACCGTGCCCCTCCCTTGCGCGCCGACCGACCACGGCCGCGGTTCGTGAAGGGTCGGTGCGAGCCGTGCTTTCCTCGACCCCCCACCCGCCCCCGCCATCTCCGCCGCTTTGTTTGGCTCCTGCCTTACCACCATCCGGAGAGAGAGAGAGATTTTTAGAAGCCAACAAGAAATGTGTCACACACAGTGATTTGGGCTCGGCAGCTTGTCGACTACCAGCCGGAGCCGGAGTCGGAACCGTAGCCGAGATGGTCGTCGGAACCGTCGGAACCGTAGCCGAGATGGTCGTCGAGGGTGTCGAATATGTCATTCGCCTCGCTAGTAGAGCCGGTGAGAGAGAGAGAGAGCCGGTGCCGCATGAGTCTTGGTCGGAGGAGGAGTCGTCGGAGGCGGCGGCGAGGCGAAATCAGACTCGGTCGAAAGATCCCATCCCGGCTGGACAGAGTCCACCCCGGGCTCTGGACAGGGTGGCCCGCCAGAACGACCCCTGAAATTTCGACTACGGTACGCGATTTCCTCCCACATGGCCAAGGAGCCCGAACCGCCTCGGCAACGCCAGGCGCATGGTGTGTGACGACTGCAAGTCGAAGCTCAGCGTCATCTCGGCGCCCGACCCGTGGAAGTCGGGCTCGCGCGGCGGCGGCGGCGGCGCGGAGCGCAAGATTGGCGAGAACAAGCTGCTCCGCAAGGGCATCCGCTCAAACCCGTATGGGAACGCGTGCAAGATCTGCAAGCTGCGGGTGCAGCAGAACAACGCGATGTACTGCGGCCAGTGCGCGTACGCCAAGGGCCTCTGCGCCATCTGCGGCAAGCAGGTTATCGACACGTCGATGTACGCGATGCGCGAGTCTGGCAACGTCATCCACCAGGCGCGAGGAGAGGAGAGAGAGAGAGTTGGCTGGAGCCGGATCGAATAGAAGGCGCACGCGCACACGCGCCCAGATCTCGCGCGAGCAAGGCACCGGCAAGGGGTGTTGGGGCTGGGGCTGTCCGACGCGAGCGCCTTCGTCTTTGCGCGCAGGTTCGCGACCGGGACGACAGCTCCTTCAAGTCTGCCGAGCAGATCGCACGCGAGAAGACTCAGGCGGAGCTCTTCGAGCACCTCGCGGCGATCGGCCAGACGGGCCGCATGCCCACGCGCGGCGCCCTCGAGGCCGCCGGCAAGGCGAGCCCCCCCCCCCCCCCTCCCCTCCTCGCCGCCGCCTCTCTCTCCTCTCTCCCTGCCGCCCCCTCTCTCACCCCGCCGCTGCGCCTCTCTCCTCTCGCCGCCGCCTCTCTCCTCTCGCCGCCGCCTCTCTCCTCCTCGCTGCTGTTTCCTTAGGCTCACCGAAGACAGCCCGCGTCCCCGACACGCCCATGACACGTCCCCGACACGTCCCCGACAGGCGGACCTCGCCTCGCGGCTGACAGAGACCTTCGGAGGCTTGCACGCGGCGGCAGACGCGCTCTCGCTCTCGAAGCGCTCCCTGATCGAGGAGGCGGAGGCGCGGAGGGAGCGCAAGCAGCAGGCGGCGCAGCGAGAGCTCGAGGCATCAACCTCCGCCTCCGCCTCC
>NW_005201074.1:0-5846 GCF_000372725.1 Emiliania huxleyi CCMP1516 | reverse complement strand
GATGCAGAATGCAGAATGCAGAATCGGGCCCAAAGCTGTGAACTGCCCCCCAATATGCAGATGCAGAATGCAGAATGCAGAATCGGGGCCAAAGCTATGAACTGGGCACACGATGCAGGATGCAGCACACACAAGCACACACGCACGCACACACACACACACACACACACACACACACACACACACACACACACACACACACACACACACACACACGCACACACACACACACACACACACACGCACACACACACACACCCACACACACACACACACACCTCACACACCCACACACCCACACACCCAACACACACACACACACGATCGAAGCGCACTTTGCGGAAGTCCCGCATCGACAAGTTAGTACGTCCGTAGAGTGTGTCCGAAGCGTGCACACGATGCGATGCTTGAACCCTTCCCGCCCGCTCACGGCATCGCGAATCGCTTTCTCCCCCTCATCGCCCAAATTGTTGTGGCGGAGGTCGATGCTCGTCAGCACCGCCGCGGCGCCGCGTTGACGCGAAGGGCGGATGCTAGCGCCTTGGCACCCACGTCGCCGATTTTGTTCCTCCAGACGAGCACGAGGTTGGTCACCTCGCTGCCCGACACGTACTCGGCGATCTCTGCGGCGCCAGCGACCCAAGCCCAGCGAGGTGAGCTTGTTGCGCTGCCGCTCGACGCGCACGATGCCGAGGGCCGCCTCCTCGGTGAGGTCGTTGAAGCCGCTAGATCGAAGGAGGCCAGCACCCTCGTTGACGCGCAGAACGGACGCCAGCGCCTCGGCGCCCGCGTCGTCGCGATGCCGTTGCGGGAGAGATCGAGCTCGGTCAGCACCCCACCCACCCCTCCGTGTCGTTGCCGCGCAGCGCCTCTCGGCCTTGGCCTCGGCGATGTCGTTGCCCTCGAGTACGAGGGTGGTCAGCACCCTGCTGAAAAAGAAAAAAGAAAAACATCACCGACTTCTACCTCTCAAAGGCACTACCTAACAGTCCAATTCCATGCACCTCCCGCCTGCGCCGACTCCACTGTCAGAGTCCCCTCACACTGTGGCGCCGTCGGCCCCTTACACTGTGGTCGGCCCCGGCCCCTTCGCCGCCCTCCCTTGCCCCCGCCCTCTAAACCTCCTCCTCGCTCTCCTCCTCGCTCTCTTCGCCGTCTTCGCCCTCTTCGTCGCTCTCCTCCTCGCTCTCTTCGCCCTCTTCGATCTCGAGCTCGAACCCTTCCCGCCCGCTAACCGCATCTCGAATCGCTTTCGCGCCCTCGTCGCCCAAATCGTTGCCGCCGATGTCGAGGGCCTTCAACACCCCGTTGACCTCAAGGGCCTTGGCGATCGCAAGTACGCCTGTCATGTCTGACAGCTTCAGCTCGCCGTCGGAGTCCACGCCCTCGCTCACAACCATCTCGCGTCCCTTGTAGATCACCTTAGCTCCGACCTCCTTCGACTCGCCCTCGACCTCGCTCGCCTTGATGTAGCCAGTCTCGCCGATGTTGTTGCTGGACAAATCGAGGTTGGTCAGCACCCCGTTGCCGCGCAGCGCCTCGGCGATCGCAGCGGCGCCGGCGTCACGGATGTTGTTGTCGCGGAGGTTGAGGTCGGTCAGCACCTCGTTGACGCGCAGAGCGGAGGCCAGCGCAGCGGCGCCCTCGTCGCCGATGTAGTTGTCGACGAGCACGAGGTTGGTTAGCACCTCGCTGCCCTCGACCAGCTTGGCCAGCACAAGGGCCTCTGGCACCCCGAGGTCCTTGCCGCTCAAATCTAGCTTATCGAGCGTGTTTGCGCGCAGCTCCTTCACAGCGGCACCGAGCCGAAGAACTCGAGCGATGGGCTGGCGAGCACTGCTGACGCGGGCGGGTGCGAGGCGGCTCCCGAGATCTTGTTGCAACGTAAGTCGAGGGATTTCAGCACCACGTTGACTTAGAGGGACTCCGCGATCGCGACGGCCAAGTTCAACGAAGTCTTATCGTCCGAGTAGCCACTTCGTTGGCAGAGCAGCTCGATGTCTGCTTCTGCCTGCGCCTGCTTCGGATCCGCCACGCACTCGTGCACCTGCACCACCCCGTCGTCCTCCCCGTTTCCCTCCTCATTCTCTCCGCGAAATAGCCTTAGCACCACGTCGTAGAGCGCAAACGCCTTGCGTCCGTAGGTGGCCAGCAGCTTGAGCAGCCCCAGAGATACATTCAGAACGTCGAGTGCCGCCGAGTGTTCAACAAAGTAGGACGGGTCGATCTCCAGATAGCGCGACATGTTGGCAAGCACCTCGACCACCTCCATAACGGGCGCCAGCGGATCCTCTACGATCTCGGCCAGACGGTCGGCGACCTTTTGCGCTGCCCCCAAAGGATCGCCCATGAAGGCGGCCATGTCCGCCACCACGCTGTCGATAAAGGGCTGCAGACCCGACACGTTGAGCTGCAACGAGGCGAGGAACGCAAAGGAGTCGCCGTAAACAACCTGTGCGTGCCAGATGATGCGCTCGAGGTACGAGTCGTCCTGCGAGGTGAAGAAGATGGCGACGCCGAGCGCGAGGAGGAAGGGGATGGCGTAGACGGTGAGGAGCACGTTGTGGTCTGCGTCGCTTGTGAGCGAAAGACAGATCCCGCCTTTCTCGCACCTAAACAGGAGGAGCCTGCCCTTCATACAGAAGATATCCACAGCAAACAGCACCACGGGGATGGCCGCAAGGAGCCACAGCATCCATACTCGTGCCTGCACCGCGTCCACCGCGCTGTCCTCGACATCGTAATCGGGCTCGAGCCGTCCTTGTTCCGCCGCCCACGTGCCGTATGCAACCAGTGGGGAGAGCGCGAGGCAGCCCAGCACGCAAGCCAGTGCGCCCGCCAGCGTTGAGAGGCTCGTCTCGGTGTACGCTAGCCCCTGCTCCACCATTGACATGCCGCTGGACAGCTCGAGGCTTCCGAGCGGGGCGAGCCAGCTGATGGCCGGCTTGGTGGCAGCCGCTGCGGTCTTGGCCAGGGCCTCGGCCCGCTTGCAGCGAGGCCAGTTCAATTCTTCTGTCGAGGCAATCAGATGGAGTGACCTCCGCCCGGCGGCAAAGCTTAGCTTGACAAACGCAAGGAACAGCCCGCCCAATGGTAGGTAGACAAGATGCGGCAGGATCGGCAGGCCGAGGAGAACGCCAAGGATGAACTTCCCACGATCAACGCCAAGGATGAACGCCAAGGATGAACGCCAGCCTTCCCCTCGGCTGAATCCTCCCGTGAGCGAGCCCACAGCTGCCGCAACCAGCGCGGCCGCCCACGAGGCGCCCGGCCAGCCAAGCCACCCGCCGACGGTCCCCAGGCAGATGCCGTACAGCGCCCACCGCGAGATGAAGTAGAGCACGCTCGCAAGCGGGATCGGCTGCACGAGGCTCGTGTTGGTCTTGCTAGCCTCAGCCTTAAAGTCAACCTCATTCATGTTGCGGCCAATAAACACGAGCGCGCCGAGCGACAGCAGGTACCCGTATACAACGAGAAGCAGCAGCTTGCTCAGAAGCGCTGGCTGGGCCGCAAACGTGACCGTCGCGTACTCGTCCAGCAGCGTGACGTTGTCGACCCTGACCATGCAAGGCCCGGTGCGCTCATGCACGCCGAAGAAGGCGACAACCTGCATCGCCAGGGAAAGCCCGACCACGAAGAACTGGCACAGCTGCGTCAACATCCAAGAGAGCCAGAAGACGACCCCGGTCCAGTCGATCCTGCGGTCAACAAACCGTGGCCGCGGGATGCCACCGATCTGAGCCAGCGAGTAGAGGAAGATTGTGGAAAGCCAGAGCCCCGCCAGCGAGTCGGTGCGCAGAGGAACGAACATCTGGTCTGCAAACGCCTCGGCCACGTACGCGTCGCACGGATCGCCCGTGCCGTTGGCAAGCAGGCACTCCAAGTCGAAGAAGGTGGGGGCGAAGGTGTTGCTGAAACCGATGCGTTCCTCCGTTACGATCTCGCCCTCTTCAGTTTCCACCTCCGTGAGCCCTTCGGCCGTCATCGTGTGCATGGCGCCCTCGAAGATGGCCCCACCGGCATGGTAAATCGCGCAGCTGCTGCTGGTTGGGGGAGGTGGGGGAGGTGGGGCTACGTCGTCGTCGTAGTCGTAGCTGCTGATCGGGGGAGGTGGGGGGCGCGGCTGCACCTCACCGACACCGTTTACGTACGAATGCTGGTACAGCACAACAAGGATCATGCACAAAAAGGCTGTGCAGCAAGTGTTTGTCGTCAGCAGTGCCGCCAGGAGGCCCTTGGTCATGCGAGGCAGGTACCGGCTATCGCCTTCGCCATCGATTAGCTGCTGGTACGGCCCGCCGCCGTCGCTTGCCGCTCGCTTGGGCAGTCCAATCGAGCGTCGGACAGTGCCTGCTTCGAGATCGGTGTCGATGAGCTGCTTCGCTTCCAGATCCGCCGGCGCTGCCTCGGGCGCCGCCGGCTTCTTCACCGCCTCCGCCGCCTCTGCTGCCGCGGCCTTGTCCCGCTTCGCGTCGTCCACTTGCTTGGCCAGATCCGCCGCCACCGCCTCGGACGCCTCCAGCTTCTTCGCCGTCTCTGCCAGCTTCTCCGCCGTCGCCGCCTCCGCTGCCGCCTCCGCTGCCGCCACTGCCGCCGCCACTGCCGCCGCCACTGCTGCCGCCGTCCGCTCCTCCCCCAACTTCTTCGCATCGTCCACTTGCTGGGCCAGATCCGCCGCCTCTGCCTCGGACGCCGCAAGCTTTTCTGCCGTCTCTGCCAGCTCGACCGCCGCCGCCGCCGCGGCCGCCGCCTGCTGCTCCGCCCGTATCTTTGCATCCTCCGCTTGCTGGGCCAGATCCGCCGCCGATGCTTCGGACACCGCCAGCTTCTCCGCGAGCTTCGTCCTCGTTTTCGGACCGAAAGACCGACGCATGTGTCAAGGCTAACAAAGGGGTATGGGCGCTGACGCGAACCTTCGACCGGGAGACGGGAGCGCCGCGGGGCGGCGTCTTTCTTTTTTTAACCAGTGTTAGTGCGCCTGTGCGGCCACAGTCCTGTGCCCAGTGTTGTGCGAGAAAAGAATTTGAAGTTTTCCACCTCTGACTCGGCACTCGCTACCTCATCACAACCGACGCTCGAGGCTAGGCCCCAGGGGAGGCTCTCTCTCTAGTGTCTAGACTCTAGCTCGCATCCCGAGACCCCGATCTGCGATCACTGTGGTGGTGTGTGTTTGTGTACACGTGTAAACTCCGCGGACAGACTCTCGTAGTACTACTTCATGCCAAACAACATACACCCTCACAAGACTCCGGGCGGCGCCCCCTCCCTCCTGTGGGGGCACATAGAGCATGCGGACATAGTACTAGCAGTGGACACACGCCGGCGCGCGACACACCGAAGCAAGCGAGAGCGAGACGCACACTACAACAGGGACACGGCAAGCGGGAGAAGTGTACACGCACATTTGTGCGACCCAAGCACACACACACACACATCGGATCGGATCCGAGGTTTCACTGTGTGGCACACATGAGACATGGTCCTAAGGCACAATGGCGTTCCTCGTGCCGCAGCGAGGCCGAGCGAGGCGCTGCAGGCGAGCAGCAGGCGAGGCGCGACAGAGGAGCGCGAGATGGATGGCCCCGGTGCAGCCGGTCGGGCGCACAGCGGGGCGGCGGGAGAGGTGCGAAGATGGCCGACCGAAGGACGGCGCGTTCTTTGGCCGCCGCGGCTGGGTGGCCGCGGCGGCGAGTCACGCCTGCTGCGAGCGGAAGGGGCGCCACGAGAAGAGGGAGTGCGCCGGCGGCGGGCTGCCTCCGTGCCGCGAGTTGTTGTCGTGTATCGGCACGCGCAGCACGGTCGGCTCCGCAACCTGAGGAGCAGCAGGCTCCCGCGGGTCAGCCCGG
>NW_005201075.1:5168-8442 GCF_000372725.1 Emiliania huxleyi CCMP1516 | reverse complement strand
GGCCCCAGCCTCCAACGCCCCAGCTCCAGACAGTGCTGTCGGCGGCGAGGGCGAGGCTGTGGGTGTCTCTAGCCGACACGCTCACGGCGCGCTCGCCGCCCAGCGGAGGAAGGCGGGTCGGCGTATTCAGCCGCGTCACGCCTTCACCGTGGCCTAGTAGCCGTGGAGAGTTGGGCGGCAACCCGCCGCACGACGAGAGCCGCCCCTCGCCGTCGATGAAGAGGCTGTGGAAGTGGCCTGCTGCAAGCCTCGCCGGCGGGTTGGACTCGCGCAGCAGCGCCGACAAGCACAGCCACCGCACGGCGCAGCCCTCGCCCTCTGGCAGCGCCGGCAGCTCGAAGCCGCGCTCTTGCGCCCGCAAGCGGATGGCATCCACCGCAAGCGAGGCGTGGAAGAGGAGCGAGACGGCCGCGGCGCGAGCGATATCGGTTGGGTCGCAGCGAGAGAGGGCGCGCACGAGGAGCTCCGAGGGGAGATCGAGGAGGCGGGTGGGCGGCGGCGTGTCTGGCGAGGGAGCGGAAGGGGCGGCGGGGGCGAGGCGGCGCGAGCGGCGCGAGCGCCGCGGCGGGGCAGACATCGCGAGAAAAAGAATTTCAGGCGCGGCGCGTGAGAAAAAAAATACCACAAAGCTCCCTCGAAAAAGAATTTTACAACAAACCAAAACAAAAGGCGCGAAACAGAATTTTACAACCTTGCGAAAAAAAGAATGCTGTTCGCGATTCCATGAGCCTTCATCGCCGAGCGGACGACGACCATGATGCAGGCACGACCACTACGGCTCGGCCGTACTTGTTCGCTGCGAGCAGCCAGGCCCCGCCTTCGTCTATGCAGCGACCCTTGGAGCACGTGTGCACTTCCTCAGCGTCGCGTCGCCAGTGGCCGCAGTGGCGGCAGCAGCACCGATAGTAGCGACAGCAGCGGCAGCGGCAGCGGCAGCGGCAGTACCAGCGGCGGAAGCGGCGGAAACGCTGACAGCGACAGCGGCGACTCGTCGCTGCGCGGGCTTGTGCTCACGCAGCAGGCGAAGACGCAGCTCGGAGTCGTGCTCGTGAGCTCGGCGCTCCTGCAGCTCGGCATCGGCATGATCGTGCCCATCCTGCCCGCCTACGCCTCCTCGGTGGGCCTGACCGAGGCCCACGTCGGCGTGGTGATCGCCGTGCCGGCCATGGCGCGCGCCTGCCTCAACCTGCCAGCCGGCCACCGCTGGCGGACGTGCTGGGGCGCAAGCCATTGACACAAAGGATGCATCCCCATTCTTAGCCAATAGGCCAGCTGGCGGTCGTGCTGGGGCGCAAGCCATTGACACAAAGGATGCATCCCCATTCTTAGCCAATAGGCCAGCTGGCGGTCGTGCTGGGGCGCAAGCCATTGACACAAAGGATGCATGCCCATTCTTAGCCAATAGGCCAGCTGGCGGACGTGCTGGGGCGGAAGCCGCCGTGGGTAGGTGGCGCAATCGTCGACGGCGTCGGCTGCATCGCGACCGCGTGTGCCGGAGGGCTCGGGTCGATGGTCTCCGCGCGGCTGCTGATGGGCGCGGGCTCGGCGGTCGGCGGGAGCGCCGCCACCGCGTACGCGATGGACGTGCTCTCCCTCTACCCGAAGCACAAGGGGAGGCTGCTCGGCGCGCTGAACGCCGCCGGAGCGCTCGCTTGGATCCTCGGGCCGGCGCTGGGCGGCTTCCTCGCCGAGCGAGCGGGGATCGGCTTGCCTTTCGTCCTTGTCGGAGGCATCCTCCTCGCCACCGCCCCCGCCATACACTGGCTGCTGCCGGAAACGCAGCCGCCCGCGCCGGGCACCTCGGTGGCGTCGCTGCGCTTTCGGGCGCTGCTCGACGGCACGCAGCGGAGCTTCGGCGCCCTAGCGCGCGACCGCAACCAGCAGGCGCTGATGCTGATGCAGTGCGCCCTCTTCACCGGCTGGTCTTGCAGCCTGACAGTGTTGCCGCTGTACGCCGCCGCCACCCACGGCGCCTCGCCCGCGGAGCTCGGGACGCTCTACTCGGTCTCGTCGGCCTTGGGGGTCCTCGGCGCTCCGCTCGGGGGCGCCGCCGCCGACGCGCTTGGCCGCGTCCCCGCCGTCTCGCTCGGCGGTGGGATGCTCGTCGCGTCCTTCGCGTCGCTGGCCGCCGTCGACTCGCAGCTGCACCTCCTCGGCACCATGGCGGCGCTAGGCTTCGGAGAGGCCTTCCTGATGAGCTCAATCGCCGCCCTCGCCAACGACGTCACGCCGCCGCACCTCCGCGGCGCGCAGTCGGCGCTGCTCGCGCAGGTGGGGGACGTCACATTCGTGGCGATGCCGATCGCCCTCTCCCTCCTCGCCACGACCGCCTCGCACGAGTCCGCCTTCCTCGCCTCCGCGGGCCTCATCGCGGGCGCCAGCGCGGGCTTCCGGACCCTCGCCCGCCCGTGCAAGCCGCGGCACGGGTAGCTGGCGGGTGGCGGCAGAGCTAGAGGGCCGTGCACAAAAATGTGACGATAGTTATTGTCCCTTGCAAATGACAGTTCCGTCTCAAGAAAATACTTACACGTATGGCCGCCTCCTGTCTCTCACGTCGTCGGCGCGACCTGGTTCGTGCTGCTGCCCCTCAGCAGCGTCATCGAGCTCGCCCGCCGCGCCATCACCAGCAAGCTGGCGCCTCGCTCTTGCGGCTCCTCCGACGCCCTGCGCAAGGCCGCAAGGCCGCCGTCGGGGTCGATACGCCCCACGTGCCCCCTCCAGCGCTGCTGCAGCCGCGTCGCGATGTAGCTCGTTGCCACATTGTGCGTCGGCTTGGCGGGGCCGGCCGAGACGGTGCTGCGAGAGACGGAGCGCTGCATCTGCCGCGTCGTGTCGTTCAGCGGGAGCGGCACGCCAGCGACATCGTAAGAGAGCGCGTTGAGCACCTCCGTGAAGTGCACGCGGCCGCCGCGGTCGGGGATGTCGAGCTTGTTTATCCACGTGAGCAGGTCGAGGCGGGTCGCCCCATCGGGCGCGGCGCTCCCCTCGTGTGCCACCACCGCCTTGCCGAGCGGTGGAGGCAGCGACTGCAGCAGCGCGAGTAGCGAGTGCGACGGGATGGTGAGGCAGCCTAATCGCAGCGGGAAGTTCGTGTTACGGGACGCTGCCCGCAACGCCCCCGAGCGAGTGGGGAGGTGAGGCCGCCCTGCGGATCGAACTTGAGCCACGCCTCGCGGAACTCCTCAATGGAGTCCACCGTGATGGCCTTGTTCTCCGAGCCGATGTTGGTGTAGTTGTCCACAATGATCCCCACGAAGAGGCCGTTGAGCACGAT
>NW_005201075.1:0-2613 GCF_000372725.1 Emiliania huxleyi CCMP1516 | reverse complement strand
GGGCCGGCCGGAGAGGATGTGTCAGCCAGGCGAGGGCGCGATCTATCGAGGCTGCTCGCACCGTCAAAGGTAGACTTGTAGATCACATCCTCGCCCTCGAGCTCCCGCGCCCACGGCTCAGGGTCGTCGGGCACGATCGGGTTGATGTTTAGCGAGGGGTTGAGCCGTCGCATCGTCGACACGTGCGGCGACGACTCGTAGCTCGCCCGGAGGTGCACGACGGGAATGCCCTCCTGCCTCGCACCCTCGAGCAGCGCTTTGAGCCTCTGTGGAAGCGCAGGAAAGGCCGTGCGGGCCCGCCCATTGGCCGCGTTGGAGTACCAACAGCGTTGTGCGTCGACGACGATGAGAGCGGTGCTGCCTCCGTTCGGAGGCGGCGATGCGAGATGGTCCGCGGCCAAAAGTGAGCGACGGCGCGAGCTGTCCACGCGTGGGTTTGGAAGGCGAAGCGCGTCGCGGAGGCCTTGCAGCAGCGGCATGCTGGCGATGGCGCTGAGAGGTTCCTCTTCCCGGTCGGCAAGGACCTCCGCCGTGGTTGGGCAGGAACCATCTCGAGGTCTCGAGGCACATCTCTCGAGGTTCTCGAGGTGGATATCCTTTGGCCGCGTTGGGTAGCGAGGATTGGTGTAACCCGAGGCACATCACTTGTAGTGAGCGTCGGGCTGGTGGTGTTCTCGAGGTTCTCGAGGTGGATATCCTTTGGCCGCGTTGGGTAGCGAGGATTGGGGGAGAGAGAGATGTTTGTTGTTGTAGGATTGGTGTGACGCGATCCACGCAGGCGTGTTTTCTGACGGCCGACCGTCAGTGCACGGAGTTGCCCCTTCTCCGACTGCCCCGGCTAGTTCCCGACTCGCATCGGTTGCCTCCATGAACGGCGGAGCTATTCTCGCGTCCACACCACCCTGGCTCCAACGTGGACACGCCGATACAAATGTTTTTTTCTTTTTCTCAGGACGTTGTCGCGGAGCTCAGCGCACAACCAAAGGGTACCAGACCGAATGTAAAATATCTATCAGTTCACTTGCTTACTATTTACACTACACAAACCGTTCACATATCGTTGGGGGGCTTTGTGCATGCTACGTTCACTATCGCTCGATCTGCCGCGGGCGGGGTGATGTCTTGACGGGAAGGGCATGCCGGCCCCGTCGCGACGCGGGGCGGGCCGCCGGCGTAGGGGCGCGCGCAACGAGCAACCACGAAGCGCCGTGAGGACCTCTCGCCAGGCGTGAGGACCTCTCTCGGACGCAGACGTGAGGACTGAGAGGGACTGAAGGTGAGGATCTTATTCGAATGAAGGCGCTGACTCTGGACTGCCGCGGGACAGACGTGGGGAAGGGTCGACGGGAACGGCGTGCCGGCCGTCGCGACGCGCGGTGGGCCGGCGTAAGGGGCGCGCAACCATCGCATGTGCTGCGACGGACAATCCACCGCGCCGTGAGGACCTCTTGGCGTGAGGACCTCTTGGAGGACCTCTTGGCGTGAGGACCTCTTGGCCGTGGTGAGTTTCTCGTAATTCTCTCGTAATTCAGTGGGCGTCTGTCCTGTGCTGGCTGGCCGTGCGCGGCACACGACAGGATACCGGGAGACGGAGTCTCGTCCCCGAACGTGGCCTGCCTCTCGGTCAGACAGGGCAGACGGCTGGGACGCGATCGCGATCAGCTTATGGTCTAATGTTTAGTTGCGTCTTGATTGTGCTGGTGTTGTGTTTGGTGTTTGTTGCACCTTCTCATATACAATATTGCTTTGTTGCTCTTGCGCGCGCTCTCGAGACACAGCCGCCCGGACTCGTTGTGCTCGATATTCAGTTGTCGCCCCTCCCTGTGCATGAGCTGCCTGCAAGCCACCGTGACAGCAGCGCCCAGATGATAGTTCGTATCGAAAAAAGAAATCGCGCGCCTTCGCGCCTCCAAGCGTTGACTGTCGGTCAGCAGTGCCGCGTCCCGTGAATTCGATGTCGCCCTCCGTCTTCGACGACGAGATCCGCGCCGCTCAGGCGCGCATCGACGCGCTGCGCCGCATCGCACGCGAGAAGGAGACGGCGCTGCTCCTCCGCCGCACGCGCCGCATGATAGCGGCCTCTCCGCCGCATGATGACGCGGCGTCGTGCGGCACGCCCTCTCCGCCGCTGCGGCGGCTGTCCTCCGACCTGGTGAGCGTCGAGGCGGCGACGCCCAACCGCCACCCGCTCGGCTCGCTCCAAGTCGGCGGCCGGCGAGAGTACCCTCCGGAGCACTCGAGCGCGAGCGGCGGCGCTGACCAGTCGCTGCGGGGGGGCTGCCGCCGCAGCTGCGCGGAGGGGGGAGGTCCGCAGCTCCTCGCGTCGGCGGTTTCACCCGAGCTGGCAGCCGCCTGGCGACGCGGCGATCTCTCTCCCGAGCTGGCGATGCGGCGGCTGGTCGACGGTGTCTGTGCCGCGGCGGCGGCGGGCGCGCACCGCGACCTCGCCGACCACCTCGACGCGGACGTCACCCTCGGCGGCTTGCTCGGCGGCATGGCGGGGGGAGTGCCTCTGGGCGGCAGCCACGCGGCCGTCCTCGAGCCGCTGCGCGCGCTGCTCTGCGGCAGCGCGGAGGCGGCGGCGGAGGCGGCGGCGGCACTGTTCACCGGCGC
>NW_005201076.1:0-5912 GCF_000372725.1 Emiliania huxleyi CCMP1516 | reverse complement strand
ACACAGCGATGCTTCGAGCAAGCTCGCGTTCATTCGGCCGTATGCGACTGCATCGCCGCCACACCTCACTGCGCAGGAGTAGCCTCTCTCCTTTGCGCGAGGCTGGCCTGCTCACGCTCTAGGTGCGGTACGCCGACGGCGCCTTTTTCGTCGAGCTGGCGGACAAGCCTAAAAGCGGAATACGTGTTCTTGTATTCCGGCCAACGCTCGAGGACGCGTCTTCACTGTATTCGACCGTATTCAGCTGTATTCGTCTCCCTCCCCTTACACGATGCTCTCCTCTGCACAATACCGCCTTCCCCGCCTTCCCGCCCTGAGGTTGGTGTATTCACCCTGTAGGCGGACAAGGCGGACGCCGACCGGGTGTGCAAGGCACTTGGCGGGCGAAAGTACCTCGGCCGCACCGTGCAGGCCAAGCTGCTGCCGCAGGATGAGAAGTAGAGCACTCTCGCGCGCGGTCGACGTCGGCTGAAGGGAGCGAGATCGCACGACCCGGTTAGCGCCCAGCGAGCGCCGTGATTGTGTGCGATACGATCCGCGGCACACACCGAGAGCGAGACGCGAGAGATGCTACAACTTATAGTACACGTTATAAGAAGCTATTTCTTGGGACTCGCTCTGCTACTATTTTTTTGCGCCGATGCAGCGAGTCAGCTCACGAGGGCGGTGCCAGACCCGGCGGTGATTGCAGCGGCAGAGCGTGCGGCAGCGGCGCCTGCGGCAGCGGCGCTTGCGGCTGCGGTGCTTGCGGCTCCGGTGCTTGCGGCAGCGGTGCTTGCGGCAGCGGCGCCTGCTGTGGCGGCGGTTGCTGCTGCTGTGGCGGCGGCTGATGCTGTGGCGGCGGCGGCGGCTGTGGCGGCGGCTGCGGCTGCGGCTGCGGCTGCGGCGGCTGCGGCGCCGGCTGTGGAGGCTTCAGCTGAGGCGGCTGCAGCGGCGGCAGTTGCTGGGTGGGCGGAGGCGGCGGCGGCGGCTGAGGCGCGTCGCGCTGCCTCATCTGCAGCAGCAGCTGTTGCCGCAACGCGCGCACTGCCGGGCCGGACGTAACCGCTGAGGGCGGCAGTGCGGCGATCTCAGCGGCAAGCCCCACGCGAACCCTCTTGACGCAGGCTTGCTCTGCCTCGGTGGCGGGCGGGTCCGCGCGAGACCGCTTCGACACGAACGCCGCGAGCGCCGCGAGGTCCGCCGGCAAGTCGTCTCGAGCGGCGCCGGCAGCGGCAGCGCCCGGCGGCGCCACCGAGTCGGCTCTCGACATATAAAGCCTGGGGCGCTGTTATTCACACCTCTGAAAAGGCCGTTCAAACGCACCCTCTCGCCCCATGCAGCCGGCTGCTTGCTGGTGGCACTAGGGCCGCTGGGACGCGCAAGAAGAATGAGCAAAAAAGACGAAGATGGCGACGAGCACGAGCATGCCAAAGTGGGACTTCGCGTGCGGGTCGAGGGGCAATCCAAGCTCTCTTCACAGGGTGTGGCCGTTACAGGTGGTCGGGTTCGGGCCCCGTGCGCGCTCCCAGCGCCGAGCCGCGGCCCCACGCGCCACCTGGGCTGCCTCTGGCACGGCCGGGGTCCGCCGAGAGGCTGGGCTTGGCCGGCGGCGCGACGCGTGGCCTGTGCTGCGTCCGTCTCGGACGTTCAAGCGGCGCCAGCCAGCGGCTCGGCCGCGCATCCTTCACACACGCCGCCACAACCGGGATGAGAGGGCCCGGTGTCGAGCCATGGTGTGAGCTGCATGTGCGCGGCGGCCGTGGCGACAGCAGGTCCACCAGACGGACCTCAAAGCTTGCCGTCGGCGTGCTGTCGTGGCGAGAGCGCGAGACAGCTGCAGAGGAGCCGAGTGCAGTGGCGAGCCAGAGGCTACCTGGGTCACCAAGTGGTGGTTCTTGCCCATTCTGAGCAGGGCTGTGCTTTGGTGGGGTTGTGCTTGAGCGTGTGTGAAGTGGGAGTGCGTGCCGGCGGTGTCTGTGGGTGAAACAGGCGTGTGTGAGGCCGTAAGAGCCGTGGTATGAGCCAGAGTGGGATTCATCACCCAAAATAAGGGCGGTTTGGGACAGCTCAGGCTTGATACTGATGGGCCTTGGCCAGGAGAGAGACAGAAGAAAGGGGCCGGGAAAGGGGGTTTGGGGCTTTGGGAAAGCCTGGGAAAAACGGGGGCCCCCCCGCTTTGTTGCACCTGGACGGTCGCGATGAAAAGTGCCAAGAAGCGCCTTTTGCGGCTATTGCTCAAAACCTTTGGAGAGAAGGCCTACACATTATGACTGCATCCATGCGTCTG
Source organism: Emiliania huxleyi CCMP1516 (assembly GCF_000372725.1). Lineage (NCBI taxonomy): Eukaryota > Haptophyta > Isochrysidales > Noelaerhabdaceae > Emiliania > Emiliania huxleyi. Next base: position 3,643 of record NW_005201076.1, on the reverse strand, counting down.
GTGCATGAGGACTGTGGATCGGGACATTTCACGGTCGGTGGCGCCGACAATGACCTCCGTAAAGCCCTCACAATCGCTCGGCACGCGCCACCCAGAGTGCTCTCGTGCCCCGACCCCGGCCCATCAGTAGCAAGCCTGAGCTGTCCCAGACCGCACTTATCTCGGGTCTTCAAGCTCACACCGGCTCGTGATGCTCCGGTGTAGGCGCTCGAGAGCACTCCCGGTGGCCCGTGCCGAGCGATTGTGAGGGCTTTACGGAGGTCATTGTCGGCGCCACCGACCGTGAAATGTCCCGATCCACAGTCCTCATGCACCAGACGCATGGATGCAGTCATAATATGTAGGCCTTCTCTCCAAATGTTTTGAGCAATAGCCGCAAATAGTACTTTTCGGCAGTTCATCACGACACGTCCAGGTGCAGACAAAGCGGCTTCCCAGCTCACCACCTCGCCTTCTCTGTCTCTCTCCTGGCCAAGGCCCATCAGTAGCACGCCTGAGCCGTCCCAGACCGTCCTTACTTTGGGTGATGAAGCCCACTCTGGCTCATACCACGGCTCTTACGGCCTCACACACGCCTGTTTCACCCACAGACACCGCCGGCACGCACTCCCACTTCACACACGCTCAAGCACAACCCCACCAAAGCACAGCCCTGCTCAGAATGGGCAAGAACCACCACTTGGTGACCCAGGTAGCCTCTGGCTCGCCACTGCACTCGGCTCCTCTGCAGCTGTCTCGCGCTCTCGCCACGACAGCACGCCGACGGCAAGCTTTGAGGTCCGTCTGGTGGACCTGCTGTCGCCACGGCCGCCGCGCACATGCAGCTCACACCATGGCTCGACACCGGGCCCTCTCATCCCGGTCGTGGCGGCGTGTGTGAAGGATGCGCGGCCGAGCCGCTGGCTGGCGCCGCTTGAACGTCCGAGACGGCCGCAGCACAGGCCATCGCTCAAACAATCGGCCGGTGCTAGGGCCGCCGCAGTCGCCGGTGGGCCCACGGCGATGGGCCTGGTCGATTTCGGCAGACGGGAGGGCAGCAGGGCCGCGTGCGGGGCCAGGGCTCGGATTGCCCCTAGGAGCGCACGAGGTGCCCGCTGACGGTCCCCAGGCTTTATAGAGCGAAAAGAATTTAAAGCCAGAATTTTACAAGAAAACTCAAACAAAAGAACTTTACAACGCCTGGCCATGCAACACTAGGCACGGGACTGGCGCGCACTGGCACTAACACAGGTACACCACGGGAGCGAAAAGAATTATAACGTATTCTCGCACGACACTCGGCACAGGTCAGTCTCAACAGTGTGCCTTTGAAACGTGCAAAGGAGCAGGCTCCCGCGGGGCAGCCGCGCCAGAAACAACCCCCGACATAAAACGAAAAGTCCCGTTTTGCTGTTCACAGCGGACGGCCTCTGCGGCAAAGTCAAACCACCCCACCTGACCACCACCTACCTACCACCGCAGCAAACCTTCGGCTCCCCCTCAGAGGCTCGCCGCGCCCGTGGCGGTGGTCTGGATCTTGACGTCGATGGTCTCGCGGTCGCCGCAGCTGATGCACGAGCTGCGGAAGCTGTGGTACGTCCTGGACGCCCACGACATCGACTTGCGCGCCCTCTACATCCGCAGCGCGGCGAATGTGATCGCCGACCGGGCCTCTCGCCTCGCAGTCTCGGGCGACTACGCGCTGACTCGGACCCGCTTCGAGGCGCTGCAGGCGGCCTGGGGCGAGTGCACGGTCGACGCCTTCGCTTCGCCGGCCACGGCACTGCTGCCGCGCTACTGGGCGGCGGGAGCGATCGCGGGCGCGGAGGCGGTCGACGCCTTCTCGCAGGAGTGGCGAGGCGAGCAGGTGTGGGCCCACCCGCCGCCCGGCTTGCTGCTGCAGCTGGTGCAGCTGCTCGAGGAGACGGGCGCCTCGGCGCACGTCTGCGCGCCGCACTGGCCAAGCGCGGCGTGGTACCCACTGCTCCTCGAGCTCAGCTCGGAGCACGTGGTGCTGCCACCGGGCTCTCTCGAGCGCGTGGCAGCGGACGCCCCGCCGCGGCTGGCGTCGTGGCCGGTGGCAATCTTCCGCGTCAGCGGCGCTACTCGATGAGCCTCCGCTCGGCGCGGCACTCGCCCTTCGCCAGACTGGCGTCGGAAGTCGGCGCATGGCGGGGCGGCAGCACCGCCATGCGCCTCGCGGCGTCGGCGCGGGAGGACTCCACCACCGAGGGCTACGCGCGACATTGGCGCGAGTTTGAGGGGTGGTGCGACGAGGAGGGCCTCGACCCGCTGCCCGCCACCCCGCAGATGATCTTCGCCTACGTCGGCGCGCTGGCCGAGAAGGGGACGATTGCTGCGAGCAGCCTCCAGCCCTACCTCTCGGCCATCAACTCGTACCACGCCGACTACGGCTTCGACAAGCCTGCCCTCGGCCACCTCGTGACCGCGGCGCGCCGGGGCATGGCGCGAGGCCAGGCTCGCTGCGACACGCGAGACACGCGTGTCCCTATGCCGGCGGCGGTGGCGGCGCGTATCCTCCGCGCCACCCTCGCAGCCCTGCCCTCTCTCGCGGCGAGGCAGGGCTCGCGAGGCGCAGCCGACTTCCTCCGGAGGCGCTACGCCTTCGTCCTCTCCTTCGTCTTCATGGGGTGCCCCCGCCAGCCCCCGAGGGGGGGGGCTCCTGCCCAGAGCCATCTTTGGCCTCTGCGGGCCGTTCGTCTTGGTCAGCGTCGGAAGCGCGCTTCGGCGCGGATTTGCCCATATCGTTGGGCGCACGGAGGGAAGGAGAGGTGGGCTCCTGCCCGAGAAGGTCGCGGGACCTGCGCAGAGCTCGCTCTGCGTGATGCCGCTCGAGCTTGGGCGTGCACGCAAGGGCCACGCGCAAGCAAGAGCAAACAACTGGGAAGTTCACAGCTGAGCTCACCCAGAGAACTCCGTCCGTCCGTTCTCACCCAGAAGGCGGCGCGAGATTGCGGCGGGATCACTCGCGGACCAACCCAAGGGGAACTACTCCCTGGAGTAGTTAGAGCTCTATGAGGCCAACCCAAGGGGAACTAAAAGTCAAGGCCGAGACACTCAATACAGCCTCTTTCGCGATGATGCAGCCGTCTGTCGCGCCTCCAACCAAGGCGTACCTCCTCGAGAAGAAGAGCGGCGGGATCGCCGAGATCAAGCACCGCGGCCTCAAGGAGAAGATCCCCGTCATCAAGCACCTTGGCGGCGGCGGCGGCGACGACGACGACTTGAATGGCAGGGCACCGATTCGCGCCGTCCTCCAGAAGGTGGACGTCGGGCTCAAGAAGATCACGGGCTCGATTACCGATTTGCTCGGTGACGACCTCGGCGGCTTGCTCGACAACCTCCTCAAAAAGGTCTATTCGTTCGTCAAGAACAACGCGCTCGAGCTGGTCAAGACTCTCCTTCGGGAGCTGGCCCACTGCGGTGGCCTCTTTGAGTCGCTCGAGGCGTGTGCTATCCTCGCGCCGACCCCACGCCGTCTCGGCCGCTGACCCCCCCTTTTCGCGCCGCCGCCTCCGCCCCACCCCGTTCCTCTGCCAAATCTCCCGGGCGCGCGCAGCCGCGAGCAAAGCTTCACACGAGACGCCTCCTCGCAGGGCTTCCTCCACCGCATCGCCGGCAAGGTCAACCGCACCATCGAGCA
>NW_005201077.1:2600-7518 GCF_000372725.1 Emiliania huxleyi CCMP1516 | reverse complement strand
CGGAAACTAATGGTTCGTGGCCAGGCCGGGCGGCAGCATGGTGGCGAAGTGGTGAGGGAACCGAGAGATGGCCGAGAGAGGGATGGCCCCGAGACGCGAGAGGGCAGAGGCGAGCGAGTGCGCGCGCGGCGCGGCCCGCGGCGCCGCGAGAGATGCGAGAGAGATAAACCGCCGCGAGAAAGAAAGAAATACAATATGAGAAACGGACATCCCAAGCTAGACGTGGTCGAGGACGGACGGACCCACGTCCCCACCTTTGCAAGAGGTTTGCACTTGGAGCACTTGGAGTGTGCAGTTGGCAACCTCACACCCAGGGCCGGGGAGCTAAGAAGCGCACCCAGCGGGCCGGATGCTCGGGGACGGGCTACGGGCAATAGAGCCCTGACAGCGAGCAAATTCTTTCCCGAATTCTTTCCCGGCAAAAGGGAATCGTACCAGACGATCTTCTTGTCGATGACGAAGACGGCGAGGGAAGAGGAGTGTGAGGGGTACGGGGGCGCGAGGGCATGTGGAGGGCCGGGAGAGGTAGAGCGTAGAGCAAGGGCGAGAGGGGGCAGGGGACGGGTCGCTGGCATACTAGGGGGGGAAGGGCGGTGGGCGGCGACCGCCGCATACCGTCCTATGCTATGGCGGCGAGTATCGCTACGCCAGGGAGGACAAGGACGCCGACGTGCAGCTGCTGCTGTTCGAGTCGTTCGGTGGGTTCGGGAAGGGGGTCGGCGAGATCCTCTGGAAGGCGGCGAACGTGCTGCAGAACAAGCTGACGCGGGCCCAGTACCTCGATGAGGTGACTTGGACCACCTAGAATTGGCTAGGGCTTGCAGCAGCAGCGCATCTCAGTCGCGTTCTTCACACGGCCATCGCAGAGCAGATTGTGAATGAGCTTGCCTGCGGCGAGGGTGGTCGAGTGCACGGAGCTAAGTGCCTCGCCGTCCTCGCAGGAGTCGCTTAGGCGGCTCCCGTGGTGTACCTGTGTTAGTGCCAGTGCGCGCCAGTCCCGTGCCCAGTGCTGTGCTAGGGAGCTTCTTGAGACACTGACTGCAAGTTGGTTTTCAAAAAATCTCTCTCTGACTGCCGAGACCCAAACCGAGGTGTGTGCACTTTGAAGGGCCAGGCCGGACGGCAGCATGGTGAAGGGTAATCAATTAGTTAATGAACTGATTAATTAGTTGATTAACAAACGGAAACTAATGGTTCGTTCGTGGCCAGGCCGGGCGGCCGGCAGCATGTGGCGAAGTGGTGAGGGAGCCGAGAGATGGCCGAGAGATGGCCGAGAGATATGGCCGAGAGATAAAGAAAGAAAGAAAACGGACATCCCAAGCTAGGGCTGGGTCGAGGACGGACGGACGGACACGTCCCCACCTTTGCAGGCAGGTTTGCATTTGGAACACTTGGAGTGCAGTTAGTAACCTCACACCCAGGGCCGGGGAGCTAAGAAGCGCACCCAGCGGGCCGGATGCTCCGGGGCGGGCTACGGGCAAGAGAGCCCTGACCCCTAGGGGGGGGTGCGCGTTCGCAGGGAAGGGAAAGAAAGAAAGAAAACAGACAACGCAAGGGAGGGATGGGAGGACGGCACGCCGCCACCACACAGGGATTTTAAGGAGAGGGGTGTGATGCGCTAGCCGTCGCCCACCCTTGCGTTGGGCGTCCGCCTCTTCCTATCTCTCTTCGCAGTCTCTCGCCGATTCGCAGGGAAGGAAAGAAAGAAAGAAAGAAAACAGACAAACCCAAACGAGGGATGGGGGAGGAGGACAGGGTCCACACCTGCACGAGCAGGATTTTGGAAGGACGATCAGGGGCACAGGTGGGGCTCTCCTGCTCTTGACAAGGGACACGACAGGCTCGCAGCGCGGTGCACGGTGGACTCCCAACTCCACTGGCGGCCTCATCTCAGTCTAGCGACCTGCCTCCAGCTTCTCACCGGCAGTCTCTCGCAACCACAGGCACACTGACACAGGGGTGGCAGGGGCGGCGGCAGGGAGTCTCCCACATGTACTATGCGGGCCTCGCTAGAGGTGCGTCCTGTGTGTGTCTGTGTGTGTCCTCGCCCTTGAGGGATCGAGGGGGAAGGGGAAGGGGCGTGTGTCTGTGTGTGTGTGTGTGTGTGTGTGTGTGTGCGCGCGCGCGCGCGGGCGCTGTGCGAGCCGCCCCGAACGACCACATGGTGAGCGCGCCCGAGCACCGAAGCCCCGCGAGCGCCGGCGAGCACCGCCGCCCGCGCCTTGGCGTGGAGCGGTAGTAATAAAATAAATAAATAAAACGGGCACGCCAAACGAGGGGTGGGAGAAGGACAGGGTCCCCACCTGCACGAGCAGGATCTTGTAAGGACGATCAGGGACACAGGGGAACGGGAGCGGGGAGCGCATCGCGACACGGAGGGGGGCTGGGCAGGGTTCACCCACACGACAGGGTCCCAGGGATTCCTCTCTCGTATAGGACAGGTTGCACCCGGCGGCACGGGGGCAGGCGCGGGCCTCCTACTGGTTGCGCTCTCCTAGTTCTCACCTGCTCCTGACAAGGGACAGCGACAGGCTCGCAGCACGGTGGACTCCCTATTCCACTGGCGATCTCTCTCGACTAGCGACCTTCTTCCGGCTTCTCACCAGCAGTCTCTCACTACCACGGGCACACTGACAGAGGCGGCCAAAAGGCTCACGTGGGTGGCAGGGCGGTGATAGGAGTCTCCCACTCTGTGGGCTTCGCTAGAGGTGCGGCCCCTGCGCGTGTCCTCGCCCTTGAAGGGGAAGGGGAAGGGGCTGTGTGTGTGTGTGTGTGTGTGTGTGTGTGTGTGTGTGTGTGTGTGTGTGTGTGTGTGTGTGTGTGTGTGTGTGTGTGTGTGTGTGTGTGCCTGCGGGCGCTGTGCGAGCCGCCCTGAACGACCACAATGTTGAGCGCGCTCGAGCACCGAAGCACCGCGAGCGCCGGCGAGCACCACCGCCCCGCGCCTTGGCGTGGGTCGGTAGTACACGATGCGGCGCCCAGCAGCTCTATCATGCGTCGCACCCGCAGTGGCCGAGCCGACCGCCGCTCGAACTGGCGCCGAGTGGCTCCCAGATCGAGCGCGGCAGGCTCAGTCGCACCGTCGCGGGGCGAACGCGAACCGAGCCGTCGCCGTTCGCCGCAGCCGCCAGCCGCCAGCCGTCAGCCGTACAGCCGTACAGCCGTCAGCCGTCAGCTCGCAGTCGCCGTCGCTGCCGCCGCCGCAGCAGCAGTGAGCGAGCTCCTGCGTCGTGTTGCCGACGCAGTGTGGACGCGCGCCGCCCAGCGGCGAGCGAGCGTGCTCGGAGTTGGGTCGGCGCGCGCGCGGGCGGACGGCGCCTGTAAACAGACAGCCTGCCCGCCCACTCGTTCAAAATGTCTTCAGGCCAGTAGATTATGCGGCGCCCCCCGCGCGAATTCTTTCCGTGAGCATCTCGCTTGCAAGCAATTCCTGTGGGCAACAATGTCCAAGGGCTCCAAAAAGAAGCCCGGGCCCGCTCCTAAGTCTGAGCAGCGCGCCAAAGCAGAGCCTGTGCCGGGCGACGAGGCCACCTCCAAGGCGGAGCAGCAGTCTGCAGCCGAGCTCGAGGCGTGCTTCATGAAGGCGCTCGAGAAGCGGATGGGCGGGCTGGAGATGACCGAGGACAACGTGCGCAAGGTGCTGCTCGCAATGTCGCCGGAGGAGCAGCGCGCGCTCGCCGAGGAGGGCGAGGCGCTCAAGCGCGAGCTCCTCCAGAACGAGGAGCACGCGGACGAGGCGAAGAAATTCCGCGCCGAGGTCAACAAGAATGCCGAGGCGCGCGGGCTGCCGACCGAGGCGGACGGCGAGCACCTGACCAAGGGCGTGCTCGCCTTCCTCAACGCCGAGGGCGACGAGGCGTCCGGCCCCGTCCCCACCCTCCGCCTCCTGATCATGCTCGCCTCCTCGCCGTACCTCGCCAAGCTGGCGCTCGCCGACGCGGCGGCAGGCGGGCAGACAGGCGAGGCTCCGCCGGGCAGGGCGCGCGAGGCGCGCGCCGAGCCGGCGGACATCGACGCGCTCGAGCAGGCCCTCGCCGGCCTGGAGGTCGACGGCTTCGCTCCCGATCAGCGGGCAGGCCGGCCACCGTTTGTGCGCAGGAACCTGACGCTGCTGTGCGGGCACCTGCACCGGGAGCGGCTGCCCGAGGCGAGCGCACCCGAGAGTACCCGAGATTGCACCTGCACCGGGAGCGGCTGCCCGAGGCGAGCGCGCAGCCGTAGCCCGAGCCGGCCCACGACCACCCCTCCTCCTCTCCTCTGCCCACGAACCACTCACCCCACACCCCACCCCTCCTCTCCTCTGCCCACGAACCTCTCCTCTCGTACACCCTCCTCCTCTCCTCTGCGCACGTGCCATGTCCCCGCCCCGCCCAGTCGCTCGTTCTCCGCGACTCGACCAAGCGGGCGCAGGGTGCGGCGGCGGGCCGCGCCTCCAAGCTCTCCGAGATGCTCTTCCGCTACGCGCTGCAGAACCGGCGCTCTTCTGCCACGCCACACGAGCCCTCTCGGGAACCCTCTCGGACCCCTCTCGGACCCCTCTCTCGGACCCCTCTCGGACCCCTCTCGGACCCCTCTCGGAGCCCTCTCGGAGCCCTCTCGGACCCCTCCCTGCAGGTGGGTCAAGCCGGCGCTCGCCGCGACAGAGGTGTAGGCGCTCCCTCACCCCCGCGCGCATTTCTTTTTCGAATGGTTTTCTTTTTTCCTACAGGTGCAGGCGCTCCTCACGAACGGGCTGTGGGACGGCTCGGAGGCCGCCAAGCGCCGCATGGCCGAGCGTATGGCGGAGGTGGGCCAATCCGACGTGCGTCGTCGTCGTTGCTGTTTTATGTTCTGTTGCATTATGCTCACGCCTTCTCCAGGCGGGGCTCAAGCTGCCGCGCCTCAAGACGTGCCATGTATTTCTTTTTTGACCTCCGTA
>NW_005201077.1:0-1002 GCF_000372725.1 Emiliania huxleyi CCMP1516 | reverse complement strand
CACCACACTGCACCACCCCACCACCACCTCCACCGCCGCCGCCGTCTCCCCGCTGCCGCCTCCGACCCTCCGCCGCCCGCGATGCAGGAGGAGGAGGCGAGGGAGCGCGAGCCGAGGGAAGAGCAGCCGCCGCCGCTCGAGGCGGAGGCGCCGCCGCCGCTGATCGCCGCCGCCTGAGCGGGCTACCCTCGGAGGACTGCTCTGTTTGGCACGGCGTTTGATGTCGCAGCCGCTGCATGTCTGTGCTCTTGCTTTGGGACTCGCTCTTGGAGCATGGAGTCGGAGAGGGGGTGAGGGGGGCGCTGAGAGAGAGGAGAGAGGTGAGACGCGCGGCATTGTCTCAAAAATGGCGTTTGTTGAAAACTATGCATGTGTGAATGGGGACGGCTCGATTGGATGAAGCCGCCACCACACAGAGGGATTTTAAGCGCGCCGCACGAGCAGGATTTTGGAAGGACCGTACGATAATTCTTCTTTGATCAGACGCTCTTGCGAGTCCTCCCTTGCGGGTTATCGGCTCCTATCTGCGCGAGAGTCAGACCAGCGCCCAGCGGCACCGAGATCCCGTCGCACCCTACGGACGGTGCGTCGAGAGAAGGAGACAAACCCACAGAGAACGACAAACACACAGAGAACGACGTACAGACAGACCAATTATCATCTGCGTCTGCACTCATCGACGCACGCCCGGGCATTTTGGGGGTGGGGTTGGGCATTTAAGCACTCCTCAAAGATCTGCGCCAGGTTATAGAAGTCGGAGCAGTCGACTTGCATACAAGCGCTCTCGCACTCTGTGCTTGAGTCGACGAACAGCTGGCAGACGAACCGTTCCTGCTTCATGTTCACAAAGTTGGACGTCTCGGCCGAGACGTAGCCGGAGTAGTGCACACACGGGTGTCCCTCCCACGCCGTCTCGCCGTCACTGCAGTGCCGGTGTTCCTCCACCTTGAAGACGGAGATGCCCCACGCCTGATCGCCCTGCTCCGTGCCGCACGTCGACGT
>NW_005201078.1:5569-6676 GCF_000372725.1 Emiliania huxleyi CCMP1516 | reverse complement strand
CCCCCGCCATCTCCCCCGCCCTACTCTCCTCCGTTCCCATCGCAGCCGGATCCTCCTCAATCCCCGCCGAAGCCTCCAGAGCTTCCTTCTCCCCCCTCTCTGCCACCCTCAGTGCCATCGCCCCCGCTGCAGCCACCGCCGCCGGCACCAGTTTCGCCACCGCCCTCTCCATCCGCTCCTCCGTCGCCACCGCCATTTCCACCGCCAGCGCCGCCACCCTCGCCACCGCCGCCAAGCCCGCCTCCGCCCTCGCCGCCTCCGCCCTCGCCACCGCCACCCTCACCGCCTCCGCCGAGCCCGCCGCCGCCCTCGCCTCCGCCGCCGAGCCCGCCGCCGAGCCCGCCTCCACCGTCGCCACCTCCGCCGTCGCCGCCGCCGCCCTCGCCGCCGCCGCCCTCGCCACCTCCACCCTCACCGCCTCCGCCCTCGCCGCCGCCGCCCTCGCCGCCGCCGCCCTCACCGCCTCCGCCCTCGCCGCCGCCGCCCTCTCCTCCTCCGCCGAGCCCGCCGCCACCGTCGCCTCCCCCGCCGTCGCCTCCCCCGCCGTCGCCGCCCCCGCCGTCGCCGCCCCCGCCGTCGCCGCCTCCGCCCAGGTTTCGCTGATCCGAGATCCGTGTCGCATGAGATCACACGAGATCACACGAGATTGCGCGAGTAGCGCGCCCGAGATGACACAAGGAGAACCACCGCCACCCTCACCCTCACCCTCACCCTTCTCACCCCCCCCCCCCCTTTGCGCAGCCCGCCGCCGCCGTCGCCGCCGCCTCCCAGCCCGCCGCCGCCATCGCCGCCGCCGCCATCGCCGCCGCCGCCGTTACCGCCCCCGCCCTCTCCGCCGCCGCCATCGCCGCCGCCGCCATCGCCGCCGCCGCCCTCACCGCCTCCGCCCTCTCCGCCGCCACCCTCTCCTCCTCCGCCCTCACCGCCTCCGCCCTCTCCGCCGCCGCCCTCTCCTCCTCCGCCGAGCCCGCCGCCGCCGTCGCCTCCCCCGCCATCACCGCCGCCGCCGACGCCGCCGCCGCCTCCGCCGCCTCCGGCGTCACCAGCGCCGACGGCTCCGAGACGGGCTTCGTCTCGGCCTGCATGGCTGCCGCCGCAGGCCCGTGC
>NW_005201078.1:0-4816 GCF_000372725.1 Emiliania huxleyi CCMP1516 | reverse complement strand
ACCCTCTCGCCCCACCCAGCGGCCCGCCGCCCTCATCGCCTCCACCCTCTCGACCGATACCGTCTCCACCGCCGCCATCGCCGCCCCCGCCATTTCTGCCTGATCCAAGCCCGCCGCCACCATCTCCACCGCCGCCGACGCCGCCGCCGCCTCCCTCCCCACCTCCGCCCTTTCCGCCGCCGCCATCGCCGCCCTCTCCCTCGCCACCACCTGCGCCACCGCCGCTACCGCCGCCGCCGCCGCCGCCGCCGCCGCCCTCCTCGCCTCAGTCCCCGCCGCTGCCGCCGCCGCCGAAAGCTCCCGCCGATTTTCTAGTTCGCCCCTCGCCGATGGGGGCGGACCGGCTCCTCGAGGTCCCCGTCCTCGCTGTCACGCTCCTCGCCTCGTCGGGCGCCGTCGTCTTGTGCTCGAGGGCGACCGGCCAGCGGGTGGCCGAGGGGCCATACCTGCGCCTCCCCCTCGCCAGCTTGCAGGTGCTATCCGCCTCGCGCGTGCCTTGCACACACACAATTTTGCTGTTGCTGTGACGCTTTCTGTCCGTCGCCTCTGCCCTTCAGGTTGTGGCCGACGTCTTCCTCGCGGCCCACGCCTTTTGGGCCCGAGACATCCTCGGAGCGCTCTGGACCTCTGCCTGGTCCGTCCTCAGCGCCGTGCTCGTCGCATCATGCGCTTTGGCAGGATACGCCGCTCACGTGCTCCGCCGCTCACGACTACCGCCCCTGACCCCCCCTTTATCTGCTCCGCCGCCTTCGCTGCCGCCCTCGCCGCCACCATCTCCGCTGCCCTCGCCTCCAGCCTCGTCTCCGGCGCCACCACAACCTTTGCATCTCAATGGCCCGAAAGGCTCCGCTGGCTGGAGTCTCCCGTTCCGTCTCGCGCGGCGTGCGCCGCCCCCGCTGCCGCGCGACGCCTCCCCGCAGACGCCGTCGTCGACGTCCTCTCTCTCTCAAGAGTCTCGCGAGTCGGCGTTTCGGCAGGCCACGTCGAAGGAGGCTGCGTCGTCAGCCCTCGGCACGGCGGCGACTTGGGCGGCGCTCGCGCTGTCGCCTCTCAACGCTGAGGCACTCTACCTTCTGCCGTGGCGGCGCCGCTCCTACTTCCGCCTCCCCACCCTCGCGATGTGCGTTTGCGTGTCTGCCGTCGCGCTGCTGCACTCGGGAGGCATACTCGTCGTCAGCTTGCAGCTGCTCGCAGCCGCAAACGCCAAGGCCGACGATCTCGACGACGAGGGCCGCCTCGCCGCTGTCTACCTGGCGGTCTACGTCTCCTTGCTGCTTGCGGTCGCGGGGCTACTGCTCCGCGTCGGCCGCCTCTGCGCCATCAGCGCCCGCGCCCTGAACCTGAGCGCAGCGGTGATACGGCCGGCGAAGCTAGGGCGGTTCGCCATGAGGCGCGAGCAGGGCTCGCAGAAAGGCGGGGCTCGGCCGGCGACGGCGGCGGAGGCGCGCGCGCGGGCAACCGCGGCGAGGCAGGAGGAGGCGCGGCTCCTCGAGGAGGCTGCTGCTGCTGCCTCGATGTACCAGGTGCACCTCAGCTGCAACTCGGCCGTCTCTCGGCTATCTCTCAGTCTCCGCCTGTCTCCGCCTCGACGTGCTAGGTCTGCGACGTGCGTGACGAGCTGCTCGCCGCTGCCAACGTTGCGAGGGAGACGGCGGAGCGCGAAGAGGCGGAGGCGGTGCGGCTGGAGGAGCTGGAGGCGGAGCAGGCTGCTGCGGCGGCCAGCAGGCGGGCGAGCGTGGGAGGCCGGGTCTCGCTGCGCGACAGGCGCTCCAGCGGGGTGGTGGCCTCCTGGACGACGACGCCGCAGGGCGACTCGCTGTCTGCGGCGGTCGCGGCCGGGCCTCTGGCTTGCGACGGCATGCTGGCGAGGGCGAAGGTAGCTCGAGACGGGATGGAGGAAGCGCGCGCAAGGGCAGCTGCGGCTCGACGTGAGGAGAGCAGACTCCGGGCCGAGGCTGCCGCCGCCGCGGCGCTGCTGCAGATGTGCGATGTACGGGACGAGCTTCTCGCCGCTGCCAACCTGGCGGCGGAGGCGGCGGTGGGGGAGGATGCGGAGGCGACGAGGCTCGAGATCCTGGTCGAGGAGTACGAGGTGTGCGCTGATGCGGCGGCGGGCGGTATCAAGCGCAGCTCCGTCCGCGATGGGGTGCTCCAGCGGACAAGGGAGGCGCGAGTTGCGGCTGCGGCTTCTCGTGCTGCTGCCGGCCGGGCAGAGTCGACGGCGGTGAAGCTGGAGGAGGGCGCTACCTCCGCCGCTCCCGGCGAGCGCGATGCGGCTCTTGCTCGCGCGCGGGCGGCGCGGGAGGCGGCCGGTCGCGCGTCAGTTGAGGCGCATCGGCTCGAGGCGCTGGCGGCGGCCGCAGAAGCGTCCACCAAAGCCAACGTCTCCGCTGCTGCTGGTGACGCCAGTGACCACCCCGAGTCCTCTCGCCCTCGCGCCGCCGACGAAGCGCGTGCGACCGCCGCCGCTCGCACGCGCGTCGAGGTCGCCCTCTCTGGCGGCGGCGGCGGTAGCGCTGCGGCACAGGCGCAGCGACAGATCGCTGCGGAGACGAGCCGCAACCCCCACGTGCGTGAGGCGGCGGCGCGGCGGGTGGAGGAGGCTAGGCAGCGGGCGCGCTCCGAGCAATCCTCCGAAGCAAGGCTGTCCCAGAGAAACAGCGGCCTCGTCTCGGCGATTGAGGCGCAGCGCCGGTGGCTCACGGACCGGCTGGCGGGACGGCCAGAGCCGGCGGCACCGCGGTGCGCGACACGGCCTCCGAGACACACCTCCGAGACACGCCTCCGAGACCGCCCTTCTGAGACCATATCGTGCGCTCCCGCGTCGATGCAGGCGCGACGTCGACCTCGAGGCCACCGACTGGATGAACGAGGCCGTGCTCGCCGGCAGGTCGTCTGCGGTCCTCCCCGGCATCTCGTCGGCGGCGCAGCGCCTGCCGGCGGACGGCGGTGCAGCAGCAAGCGTGGCGTGGGCAGACGTCGACCAGGCGCGCGAACGGCAAGGCCGCGTGGAGCGGGCGCGCGAGGCCTCCCTGGCCAGGGTAAGGAGCCTCTCCCCCGTGTCTTCGCCACGGCGACTCCGAGCACGCAGCAGCAGCAGCAGCAACAACAACAGATCGTCATCTCGGTCGCCCGTACGCTCGCCCGGTCGGTCGGAGAATAGCCCTGTCTCGCCGATCAGGGGCGCCGTCGCAAACTTGTTTCGCATCTGAGTGACCAAAGTGACGACATTTCCGCTCGGGCCTCGGCATATAATATGTGGTACTAGATGGTATTTTCTTTTTAATGCGACGCCAAACTCATCATCGATCATTGGAACATGATGTCCCGCAGGGCTGGAGCGAAAAAAAGCAAACGAGTGGTCCCGGGGGCGCGGCCTCCCGCTCTCTCAGCAAGAGGGGACACATGGCGGATGGTGGTCGGGCCCTTGCCAGCCCGGCTCTGCCGGCTCAGCTTCAGGCTCCGGCGCCGCGGCGCCTTGCAACTCTGCGATCCGCGCCGCGAGTCGCGCGAGCTCCGCCTGTCGCGCGGCCGTGGCCCTCGGGCAGCAGTACGCGTCAATCTCTTGCCGCAACTGCCGAGCAGCGACCGCCACTGCGGGCCGTTGCGCCGGCGGCAAAACCTACAGCCCAATCCAGACTTCCCCTCCATCCCTCTGGCGAGCTGAGGTGGCGGGGCAGAGGAGGCTGCGCCGCCTGCAGCTGTGCGAGGAGCCTCGCGTGCAGACGCTGGTTGGCGGCGTGGCGCGCCTTGCGGTCGGCGACGCCACGCAATCGCACCTCGATGCGCCGCACCTATTCATTCCGCCGACGCTTTCAGCCTGGGCTGCCTCCCCTACACTTTCGATGCGCCTCGTTTTGTCTTCGTGCGCCTCCTCCTCCTCTGGCAACGTGCCGCCGGAGAGCGGTGACGTTGGCTCGGCCAAGGGCGGACCTCCCGCCGCTGCCGCCCCTCCCGCCGCTGCCACCCCTCTCGCTGCCACCCCTCTCGCCGCCGCCCCTCCCGCCGCCGCCCCCCCCGCAGGAGTAGCGCTGTCGCCGGCTCCGAAGCGCGCGTCCGCACAGCTCGGCGCCGAAGGGAGAGAAGCGCCAAGCCCGCACGGCTGTGGCGAGTGCGAGAGGCAACTCGCTCTGCCGTGCTCGCCCCGCGGCCCGACCGGCTGTCTGACTGTCTGCGGCGAGGGAAACGCGGCGATTCCCCGCCCGGACGCTGGCCAGACTCGCTCCGCCTGCGGTGTCTGCTGCTGCGACGCCTGCTGCTGCGGTGTCTGCTGCTGCGGTGTCTGCTGCTGCGGTGTCTGCTGCTGCGGTGTCTGCTGCTGCGGTGTCTGCTGCTGCAGAGGGCAAGGTGTCGCAGGCGCCGGCGCCAGCTGCCGCTGGACGGCACGCCACTGAAGCAGCTCGCGCAGCGGCGCCGGTTCGGGCACTCGGAGATGCCCCATCCCTTCGGCCGATCCGCCACCCGCGCCGCCACCCGCGCCGCCCGCCACGCCCACCGCGCTGCCCGCCGCCTTGCCCCGCCCCGCGCCCTCGCAGCAATGCGCCTCAGCGCCGTCCGCCGCGCCGTCCGCCGCAAACTGCGGCAGCGGCCGCGGAACGCGCCGCGAGGTGCGGGGAGGCAGCAGCGCCTCCCACGGGGAAGGCGGCGGAGGAGGAGCGACGACTGGGGCGGAGGGAGCAGGGCACGCCTCAGTTCGTGACGGGGAAGGGGCGAGCGTGGCCCTGTCGCCTGGGCCAGACTGTCTCCCGAAACGAGTGGCGGGCGGGAGAGAGGGCGCCGTGGGCGGAAGGATGGGGGTGGGAGGATGGGGGTGGGA
>NW_005201079.1:7882-10123 GCF_000372725.1 Emiliania huxleyi CCMP1516 | reverse complement strand
TCACGATACTGTGACGTATACACAGCCGCGCAACAGTTCGCATGCAGGCTGCCTGCGCTCCTCCGCATCGCACCATCCCGACCAGCGTCGACGCGCTCACCGTGGCGCTCACCGTCGCGACGGTGGCGGTGACGGTCCCGCAGTACATCAAGCTCTTGCGCTCGCGCTCGTCGGCGGGGCTGAGCCTGCCCACGGTGGTCCTCACCGCCGGCCTCAATCTGTGCGACGTGGCGGCCGCAATCATCACCAAGTGGAGGCAGCTGCAGGACTGCGCGCACGGCGCGGCGTGCGTGCCCGAGCTGCTGGACCTCGTGCAGACCGTCGTCCTCACCGCCACCTCCGCGGCCGTGCTCGTGATGGTGGTCTGCTATCCGCCGCACGACGGCGCCGCAGCGCGCTCGGTGGCTGCGATCACACTGTTCGCCACCGCGGTCGCATGGGCGGTGAGCGCGGGCGTCTCGCTCGCTGCCCCTTGCAGCCGCGGTGCACTCAGCCTTGCGCAGGCCTACGGAGTGGCGGCCGCCGGCTGCGCCGTCGTGCAATACATTCCGCAGCTCCGCACCACGCTGCTCGAGCGCTCGTCCGGCTCGCTCTCGGTCTCCTTCTACCTGCTGCAGGCGGCGGGCGGCCTGATCGTCGCCGCCGAGCAGGTCTTCGCGGCGGCCGACCCGTGGCCGGTGTGGCTGCCCTTTCTATGCTCGACGAGCATGCAGCTAGTCGTCGCCCTCTGCTGCGTCTACTTCGACTGCGTGGCGCGCCAAAGGCGCGCCGGGGACAGCGCCGTTCCTGGAGCAGAGCGGCTGCTCGACCCTGCCCGCGCTGCGGCGGCGAGGGACTCTCAGCCGGCTGAGGTTGCACCGGCGGGCGAGCTGCACGCGGAGAGCTCGAGAGAGCCCAGTGAGGCAAGGCCGTGTCGGGGACGCTGTGACGTGAGGGGCTGAAGCTCACCGTTCTCGGGTAAAACCTTCTCTGCTTCTGCTACTATCTTTGCTTTCCGCCGCGCAGCCGTGGCGTGTCCGTACGCCGGTCACACAAGCCGTATACACACACCTCTTCGAATTTTGTTATTTTACATGTAGAGCCGCGCGTGTGTTGAAGTCGGCAGGCCTCATGAGAGGCGCGCCCGCACCAAGAGCCGTGGGCTCTCGCTCAGTGCCGTCCACATCACGACGACACTGTGCCGCCCCGATTTCACAAAATCAATCCACCGCGCAACCGAGGCCCTCAGCGCCAAAAACAGCTGCAAAGCACGCCGCGGCCTCGCGCCAGAGCCATCGGACCCACTCTCCCCCGCGCCCGAGCCACTCGGCGTCGGCGAGTGGGCGCACGCTGCCCATGCCGCTGGCGCGCGACCAGGCGGCTCGGGCGGCACGCAGGCACGCCCCATCGAGCTCGGCCAAGTCGAGGAGCGCGGCGAGAGGGCGCACGCGCCTCGCAACCGCGACGAGGAAGTCGACCCGCGCCGCAGCGGTCGCCGCCTGCATTCGCAGCAGAGTGCACAGGAGGCTCATGTCTTTGACTGCCTCCCGGCCGTCCGCATCGCCGTCCAGCCGACGGGCGATGAGGCCGACAAATGCGGCGACGGGAGGGGTGCCTGTGGGCGCTTTTGGAAGCAGGCCGCCCGCAGCCAGGAGCACGAGCGCTAGTCCGCAGAGGCACGCGGACAGCCGCACCGCGCGACGCCGCACGAAGGCCAGCTGTCGCTCGGTCGGTGCCTTTCGAAGCATGCGCAGCACGGGTGGAACCCTCCAGATGCCGGTGGCGAGACGAAAGAGACGCGTCGGCGAACGCGAGAGGAACGCAACTTTCGCGGCGCCGAGCAGTCGAGCTAGTGCATCGGGCGCCTGCTCCGCGGCCGCTCCTCCGGAGGCGCCGATGGCGGCGATGGAAAATGCACCGGCGCTGCCCACCGAGAACGGGCTGCCGAGACACCAGGCGGCGAGTGTCACCGCCCCGAGCTGCGCAGCCTCGAGGGTGAGGAAGGAGAGCGCCAGTGCAGGCAGGACGTCCGCGGCCACTGGCGGCGGGGCGGCGGCCGGTGGCTCGGCAGGCCCGCCCTCGCTGCCGCTGCAGAGCACGGCGCCCGTCCTACAGGCGGGGATTGACGGGCCCGCCGGTGTCGCCAGGGACGCGAAGCGTGGCCGTGGCCCGGGAGCAAGCGACAGCGCTGTGACAAGCACCGTCGGAAACGTGCACACGCCCATGCCTGCCGGCGAGTTAGTGGGCGACACAGCGCGTACG
>NW_005201079.1:2480-4292 GCF_000372725.1 Emiliania huxleyi CCMP1516 | reverse complement strand
GACTTGATGCCGAGGAAAGAGTGTATTCCTCCTGGACGGAGACGACGTTGCCGAAGTGCTTCTCGAGCAGAGGAGTGAAGTGCTCGATCTGGGCGGCCGTGTTGATGGCGCCGCGCGTGCGGATGGCGAGGAGGCCGTCGGACTCTGTCGCCGCCTTGAGCTCGCGCGCCTCCGCCTGCCTGCCCCACTCGGAGGCGTCGAGAGCGACGAAGTGGATGGTGACGTCATCCGGAGCTGGGAGCTGTATGGCGCCACCGCCGGCGTGGTGCTCGAGGAAGGCTCGTGCCTCGCTCTCGCCGCTGAAGGCGACGCAGACGGCCCGCGACGTGCCGATGATGGGCACGCTGATCGCGCTCGCCGGCTGCGCCTCGCAGCCTGGTGTCTTCTCGACAAGTTGGCGTATCTCGGTGACGAGCGCCGTCTTGTTTTTGATGTCAGGGATGTGCGTGCCGTCGCGCGCCGCGAGCGCGACGTGCAGCAGGCGCTTCGTGGTGCTGTCGGTGCCGGCGGCCGCCGCAGCGGCCATGTGCGTGGCGTCCACCATAATGGTGTCGCCTCCTTTGGCGTCGTCGACGCCGACGCGCGCGCTCGCGAGCTCGCCGTCGAGTCGGCGCTTGACGCCGGGTCTCTGGCCATCATCGGCCGCTTGCGCGCCGTCGCGGCCGCGCGCCGCGCCCTCGGCAGCGGCAGCGTTGTGCGCCGGCGGCGGCAGGCCGTCCGAGGCGAACGCCATTCGAATGAAGCGCTGTTCAAGCGCTGGTAGTTACGGGAAGGAAGAAACCGGGCCGCGTTTCTCTCTTTTCGCGCGTTCGTCAAAATCCAAAAACCTTCTTGCGGGGTTGAAAAATGCGGAAAGGGGGTCGCTGCTTCGAGGTCCGCCTCGGCGGCGTCACGCACTCGGTGACCGTCGACCGGTCCGCCTCCGTGCGCGAGCTTCGCGCAGCTGCCGCTCTCGCCACGGGCGAGCCCGCCAGCGAGCTCACGCTTCTCTGTCGAGGGCAGAGGCTGGTGGACGACACTGCAGTCGCAGATGCGCTGCCTGATGGGAGAGAGCGCCTGCTTGCAATCGCACAGCCGCCACCGATGCGCCGCCGGCTCACCCTCCGCGACCTGTGTGGCGGCTGCGTGCACGGGGTGGAGCCTGAAGACGGTTGCACCGTCTCTGAGATGTGCAGGGTCGCAGAGCAGTCGCTGGGAGTCGAGCCCAACGCCAACGGGGCGCTCTTCTCGAGGCACGTCGGGCAGCTGCTGAGGCCGGAGCTGCTCCTCTCCGACTACGCCTTGCCCAACGAGTCCGAGGTCTTCCTCATCTCGCGGTCTGCGGTGGAGGCGGAGGCCAACGGCGACCGGGCTGCAGACCCCATAGCCGCTGCAGCCTCGGTCGGCGGGCCGGACCCACCCAGGCGAGCAGTCGACGCGCCGATGTGCCCGCCGCCGCCGCCTCCCACCCCGCCGCCGCCGCCTGGGGTCCCGGCAACGCTACGCACCGGCCTTCGCACGCTGCAACGGCCGTCGGGCCGGCGCTCACTCCCTCTCGCTTCCGGCGCCGCTGCACACGACGACCTATTTGAGGAGCGCTGCGCTGCGTTGGTCGAGCAGCTCGCGCTGGCTCTCCCCTCCGTGGCCGGCAAGGCGGCAGCGGGCTCCGCCGCTCCTCCCGCGGTCGAGCACACTCCCGCCGCTGAGGCCAAGCCGACCAAGCGTCGCTCCTCCGCGAGGCGGCGTGGCCGGGTGGATCCGGACGGCTGCAGCTCGGACATGCGTCCTCCTTCGGCTGCGCCGGCCGCAATGACGGCGCCCATGCGCAAGCCG
>NW_005201079.1:0-1874 GCF_000372725.1 Emiliania huxleyi CCMP1516 | reverse complement strand
CATTTTCGGTCATCCGTCAAATATCTGAAGATCCCAATATAGGATTCTCCCCAAACCTTGCTCAGCTGATCCAGCACGGGCCGTAGGCCATCGATGCAGTCAGGGAGTGGCATCGCCGCGCCTCCGAGCGCGACCTCAATATCCCAAGACACCTTTGGTGGGTCCTCCTTGGTGAAAGCGAGGTCGATCTTGGAGTCAAAGACGTCCCACCAAGCGAGAGCGCGCGCCTCCAGCTTGAAGTTCTTCAGCTCAAAGGTGCCGAGGGAGGGGAAGCCGTGATGGCCGCGGATAAAGAATACGAAGCGCGTGTTGTTCTGCACCTTTGCGACACTGGTGAAGTCGCCGAGGCCGGTGCTGTCGAGGTTGAACAGGGGCTCGGGCGAGTCAAACCGCACCGCGATGTCGACGTCGAGGTCGAGGGAGATCACGCCCTCGGGATCATCCCGCATCGCCCTTGGAAGGAAGTCGACAGGGTACTCGAAGTCCAGCATCGACTTGGCGCGGCGCGGGATGGCCTTTTGCAGCGCCTGCGCCACCGGGGGCGAATAGATCTGCTCGAGGTAGCGGTCTGCGCAGTCCGTGACCAGATCCACGTCGGCGTTCGCCAGATGCCGCTCGCGAGCCGCCTTCCTCGAGACGCCCTTCTCGCGCTTGACGAGCCTCGTTTCGACGCGGCACGTTGTGCGCTTGATCAAGCCGCGCGGCTGCACTGGCGTCGAGTCAAAGGGGCATGGCCGCGGCGAGCCCAAGCATTTTGCCACCGACGACGTCAGCGCGTCCAGGCCGAAGAAGACCCGCTCGTACCGCGCCTCGCCACCCTCTGCACCCTCAACACGGCGCCACAAGTTTCCGGCGTCATCAGCGCGGAGGATCTCGAGGGTGTAGTTCTGAGCGGGGCCCTCTTCCCCCAGCGGGAGGCCAGCCCCGGCATTGTGGAGCGCCGCCAGCTGGTTCTGCACTTGCCTCCGCGTCGGCGTCATGAACCGCGGCAGCACCGTCTTGAGGGCAAAGTTGACGAGCTTCGTGCCAGATCGCAGCAGGCCGAGGAGCGCCCGCTTCCGAGCCCGCGCGAGTGCTGTGGTGCCGGGTCCGGAGAGGTAGAGAATGAGCTTGCCTAGCGCCTGACCGCCGGCCGGGCCCACGTTCTGGAGCATCAAGGCCACCTTTTTCAAGGCCTTTTCAGAGCCCGCCGCCTTGTCGAGAATGCTGAGCCAGACAGCGAGAGATGTCCTCCGCCATGCCGCCTGCACCTTTGTTGCCGCGGCCTTTGCCTTGTCCCCCACCTTCCCTCCCAGCTTTGGCTTGCTCGACTTCGACGCCAGCTTTCCGCTCGACTTTCTGTCGACCAGCTTTCCGCGATGCCAGTGGGGTTTGGCAAGAGTGGGCAATGTGGTTGCCATGCTGATCTCAGAGTCGGCCTCGGAGGCAACGGAGCGAACCTCTGCGAGCTCAGAGGCCGAAGCCGCCAGCTCCGCGTTGGAGTCCATCTAGTGCGCAGAATTCGGCGAGCGGAGTGCGTCCTTCCTTCCCGGGCACGTGTTTGTAGGCAACAGTGTTTGGTTCGACTTCGCTCTTTGAGGAGCCGCGCCCGCGCGCGCACGCTCGCGCGCGCGCGCGCACACACGCACACACACACACACACACACACACACACACACACACACACACACACACACACACACTTCTACCTCCCCAGAAATCCCGAGGAGGCGCACAGCGTAGATATGTCTTGTGTTGCTGTGTGCTGCACGCCCTGCGAGCGGGGCGGGGTGCGCACTGTCCCTCTGTGTTCGTGCGTCGCCCATCTCTCCTGGAGATGTCTGCTCTATTTATTTATTAACTACCACCGTACCTAACCTTCCCTATGCCCACTC
>NW_005201080.1:315936-335517 GCF_000372725.1 Emiliania huxleyi CCMP1516 | reverse complement strand
GAGGAGGGGAGAGGGCGGCTGGGAGAGGAGCGAGGCTCTAGTCGCCGTCTGGCGAGCGGATGGGCGGCGGTGCGGCGGTGGAAGCGTCTCGGCAGTGGCGCGCCTCCGAGCGGGAAGCAAGAGTTGACAAGGTTGAAGGCGGCGGCGAGCTGCGGCGCGGCGCCATGCCAGGCCCAGGTGAGGGATGTGTTGGCAGTGGCGTTGCCGAGTCCCGAGGCGAGGCCGATGAGCAGGTAGAGCGACGCCACTTGGTGCAGCGCCGAGCAGGACGGCACCGCGCCGAGGCAGAGGAAGACGAGGGCGCTCACGCCGACGAGGACGGCGTGCGGCCGCAACCGGCTGAGCACCGGGCCGAGTAGGAGGGAGCCGAGAAAGTTGCCGAGGCCCTCGGCCGAATAGATGGAGCCGATGCTGTGCGGCGAGGCGGAGAGGTGGCGCATGAGCACAGGCCCGACCGGGCCGAGCACGTTGATCGAGAGGCCCGTCATCATGAGCACAGAGGAGTAGACGCCCGTCACGCCGAATCGGTGCCATGGCCACTCGGCGTTGAGCATGCCGCAGGGGCACCCACCCTCCCGTCAACGCAAGCGGCCTGCCCTTGTGTCAGCTGCCTCAGTGGTTCCCGCTGTTCCTCCGCGCCGGCGCTCGAGTCTGGCGCCACTAACCTAGCGCCCTCGACCTAGCCAAAAAAGATTTGCCGCCCCGGCCATACCGCGTTGGTGTCCAGTCCGAGCCTGGCTGTTCTTCACCTTTCTACCTACCACCTAGGGCCAGTCGCTAGGAAACGGCCGTGGGAAGCCCTGCGCTGATGGGGGCGGCACAACGGCTACAGCCAGCCAGGTCGCCTAGGCGTAGCCGTTTTGTGCCTAAGAACTTAAACACACACACGGCTACAGTGTACCGGTGTACTACCAAGGTTAAACTTCCGTTCCGCGTTCCGGAATTCCATTTTCCGCTCCGTTCCGGTCGGCCGTCCCTGGCATTCAGGTCCCCTCTCACGGGTCTACAGTCTCCGTACACGTATATCTAAATAATTTGTAGTACATACATATTTATTAGTATGATAGTACTCAAGCTCGTGTGTGAATGGAATGAATAGAGCATGAATAGTGGGCATCTCCCATATTCATGCTCTATTCAAAATACACGTCATAAAAACACGAGCGTATGTTCCACCCATACAGTGACACGCAACGTCATTTAGCACTGTCACCGTGTCAGCTCTCTGTGTCTCCGAGGGATGCTCTTTCCGAACGTGGACGCGATGTTGCCATGGTCGTCTCCATTGACCTAGGAATAGTGTCTGTCTGGCTGCCCGCAGGACTTTGCCCTAGTGCAGACTTTCAATTGATTGGGCCCCGAGTTTGAAAAAGGCGACGGACGCTTGCGTCCTAGCCTCCAACAACGCCTCCCCGGCGCAGAGGGTCCCCCGGAGGGATGCTCAACCGCCCCACGCCACGCCGCTTGCGGCGGTCCTATTCCCAGGTGGGGGCCACTTCTTATGACCGCGCAAGATATAAAGGGTGGCTAAGGGCTCTGCCCGCAAGGCGCCCGCGTCGCAGACGCGGTACCATTGACAAATCTGCAATATACCCCCACACGAACAAATAGCAAAATCCGAATACCGTGCAGAAACCATGTGATCTCGGCCGTGGGACGGGGGCAAGCCTTCAGCTGGTGCCAAGACATTCGTAAAATTGAAGCCAAGAACGCCCGCCAAATCCGTGCTACGGAAAGCTGATCGGCGCAACACCGCCGCTGGGGACGACACGCTGCGGAATCGCATCGAGCCCATGCACGGGCAAAGAAGGACGCTGCAGAAGCGAATGGAGAGGCAGCCGGTGTCTGCCGTCACAACGAGTCCCAGCGCTGGTTGGACATGCGCGTCGGCTCGCCCGAGGACTGCTGTCCCGACCCTCCCGTCGTGCCGCAGCCTCCGACGAGCTCTGCAACCGAGGAGAGTGAGGGTGCGCCTCCCCTCACTGCTGGCCTGGCTGCGCACCGCCCCACAAAGCACCCCCTCGAGCATCTCTACAAGTACAAGTGCAAGGGCGACCTTCTCCAAGTCGTCAACACGCCCGGCGGCTCCGGCAAGACTTTAGCCTTGGCCACCCTCCTTGCGGAGCAGGAGGAGATCCGCTCTCGGTCGGCAACGTGGCAGCTAGTCGAGAGACTCGGTAGTTGTGACCCCCCTCCTGAGTGAGGAGACAGGAGAGAGAGAGCTTTTGTGGTGTTGGTGTACGCAATAACGGGACAGGGTAGTCGTTCTCTCTAGCTCCCCTTCTAGCTCTTAGCATGAGCTGCGCCCTGTGTCCGACCCCTTTTGCGCAGCAACACCTTAAACTTTTAGGCTGCCCTCCTGATTCGGGTCGGTCGGAGCGTAGCGGAGTGGGCCCCGAGTTTGAAAAGGGCGACGGACGCTTGCGTCCTAGCCTCCAACAACGCCTCCCCGGCGCAGAGGGGCCCCCGGAGGGATGCTCAACCGCTCCACGCCACGCCGCTTGCGGCGGTCCTATTCCCAGCTCCGCTGAGGGCCCGTGCGTTATCAGCGATTCAGGCATGTACACGTATATGCTTGCGAGCGCGTCCGCGCGGCCCCTATCTTGGCTCGGCCGAGCACGCCTGCCAGCGCACCTTCGAGTACTTACGGCAACTACCCCCACCGCGGTCTTGAGCCCGCCGCGCGCAACCCGCATCCGCAGCAGGACTGCCTGCAACCGTCGTGCAGCCCCACTACCTTCGATTGTGGGGGCAGGGATTGAGGACCCCTGTGCTATTTGTCCCGAGATATGTGGTGTTACTCGACTAGAGCCGTACGTCGCGACTCGTCGAGGGGGGGGACGTCTGGCCGAAGGCTCATCCAGCCATATCTCGTGGTGTGTGCACTGCCCAGTGTGGTTTCTTTATCTACATCGATGTAGGTCACGAGGCCCCGCCGTGCAGGGCGCTACGGGCTCCGGCCGGACGTCCCCCATGTTGGACCAGGCACCGTGCGGGCCTGCCGTGCCTTGCTTGAGCCGGCAGGCCCACGCGGCAGTAATGGTGCGCCACCGAGGCTGTCGCTGGTCATCGGTCAGCGGTCAGCGGTCATCGGTCACCGGTCAAGCAGGTCATCGGGCGTCAGTGTCATTCAGGCGTTAGTGTCATTCTCGTCAACACAGGTATGGTAAATTTCCGGAAATTTCTCCTTCCGAACAAGGCTGTCATATTTCTCAAAATATTTCGGGAAATCTACATTTGCCCCAAGCGGCGGCGCCATCTCGCGCGGCGAGAGACGACGCTGCATCGGCGCCAAACCAAACGGTTGGTCGCGGCGCGGCCGCGGCAGCAAAAACATCGACGTTCGGTTTTCTGCTTCTCGTCTCGTCTCGTCTTGTCGCAGGCGCACACGCGCGCGATCCGCGTCGCACCGCGAGGACACGACCACCGGGATTCGAACCGGCGGCATAAGGGCGCCGGCTCGAACCTTGGAGCTAGCTGCTCGGGATCCCTGGGGGCGCGGAGGGTCGAGCCTTTTTCAGCCTGCCTGCCTCCCGGCCTCCGACCCCTCGAGCGAACCGCCAGCGCGTGGAGTGGGGTCTAGCGGTAAACAGCGGGCGGCCTCTGGCGGTAGCGGTAAAGCTAAAGGCGCCGAGAATTAATTAGTTCGGGGAGAAGCATGATTATCGCTTGTGAAATTCTTATCGGGTGGGCGAGGGCTAACACCACACTCCTCTCCTTAAAATCCCTGTGTGGTGGCGGCGTGCCGTCCTCCCATCCCTCCCTTGGCTTGCTTGTCTGTTTTGTTCCTTTCTTTCTTTCTTTCGTGAGGACGACGGCTTCTGAGGAAGCCGTCGCCCGTGCCTTGCCTGTCGCGTGAATCGTGTTGTCTTTCTTTCTTTCGAGACCCGGAAGTCGATCGCGTTGCCGCACTGCTCCTGTGTCCTTCTCTCGACTGGACGCGCTCAAAGATGCAATACTCGCAGGTCGAGATGATCGATACGGAGGACATCTCCGTGTCGCGCCGCCCCGCGTCTTCCCGCTCCTTCATCCGCGGAACGGGCGGGGTGGTCGGCGGCGTCATGCTCGGACTCGCCTTCATTGGCCTCAGCCTCGGCGGCGCACTGCCTCGGCTGCCATGGGCATTGGAGGAGCTCGATTCTTCAGAGTCATGCTGGCCAATTGTGGCTGATTCAGCGCCGCGCAGCCTGCGCCAGGGTCTTCGATGGTTGGCCAGAGATGAGCAGGCCGAGGACAGTGCGGCGGCAAAGAGGCAGAGGCCAAGCGGTGGTAGCGACCTTTGCAAGATCCGTGTGCCTCTAAAGGACTGGCCGGCCACTCTGGCGCAGTTGGTGGCCTCGTCTAGCTGGACGCAGCACCTCACATACGGGCTGCAGCAGGACGGGAGCGTGCTGACGCCTCAAGAGCGCAACTACTTTATCGGTGCTGGCTTTCCTCCACATCATATCCCTCTAGCACATGCATATCCATCCCTGTCCTATGCTCCTTTCAGGCATGAACATGTCCGAGTACTTCCCCTACGCCTTCCGCCACTACAGGCGGGATAATGGTTTTAGCGGTGGGCTAATACTCGTGGGCAGCGGCGTTGACGGCTATCCGGGACCTGCTCTCGCTACTGATGGCGACGTCCGGGAATATCTCGAGGCGAATGCCGTGCAAGTGCCTAGCCTCAAGGACATGACTCCTAACGCAAGGAAGAAACTCGTCGCAGCGAACGCAGCGAAAATGTCCGCCTCCCATGCAGGGAAGCCACCTCCGCCCCGTCTAGAGGTGGCTTGCCGCTCGAGTTCACTTGAGATCACTCGAGATTATAGTAGCATGTGCATGTCATGTCCGTTAGGCTATCCACTCTCGCGACGTGCTCGCGGCAGTGCCAATCACGTGGACGCATGGAATTCTTGCGGATGCCAACCGCGCTTATGGACCGAAGGCGGCGCTCTCTCGCCTCGTGCCACACACGGTGCCCCCCCCCGCCACACGCCATCACTCTCTGCCCCCCTCGGCCCCCCTCCCCGGCGCCCCACCCCACCTCCCTCCCCTCCCTTCCGCCCGCCGCCCGCCCGACACCAGCCCCCCATCCACCCCCTCTCACGGGGGCGTCGCAGGAAGCCAACAAAAAGAAGATTGAGGCCGGCGAGGCGAAGGCGATGCCCTCGAAGGCCGGCACACTACTCGTGCCTCACACGGCGTGCCCCACCCCGGCCACACGCCATCGCTCTCTGCCCCCCCTCGGCCCCCCTCCCCGGCGCCCCACCCCACCTCCCTCCCCTCCCTTCCGCCCGCAGCCCGCCCGACACCCGCCCCCCCATCCACCCCCTCTCACGGGGGCGTCGCAGGAAGCCAACATCGCGCGGATCGAGGCCGGCGAGGCGAAGGCGATGCCCTCGAAGGCGGGCAAGGTGAGCGCTTCCAACGTGGCGCGGAGGCAGAGGGAGCAGAACGCACTCGTCCGAGGCTCAGAGGCGTGCTCTACAGCTCGCCGCTAAATCCCACCACTGCCTAGACAGCTCGCCGCTAAATCCCACCACGCTAGAGCTCTCTCACACACCACTGCCGCCCGCCGCTCATATGTTCTAGCCTCACGGCTCCGGCCATCTCCCTCAGGCTGCCCTCGGACGCGAGGAGCTCGACGCCCGCGCGGCAGCCCTCGCCGAGCCTATCATCGCGAACCTCACCAGCGCGCTTGCTGACTGCCCGCCGCCGTGCTCATGGCTACACCCACCGAGAGTCGCCTTGTGCTGGTAGGCGACTCGTGTCGTGCTCGAGCATGGACGATTGCAAAATCTGGGCACCTCCGAGGTCTGCCTGCAGATCGGTCACGTGCTCTGACTGCGGTGCTCTAGATACCACCTGCGGGTGCGCCCTAGGTCTCTCGAGCGCTACGCGCGCAGAACTCCGTGTGCTTAAACAGCGAGACTGGTCGACCCTTCACCACTCCACAGCTTCGCAAGCTCGAGGCGGCCGGGCACCTCAAGTTCTTCGCGGTCCCCTCTCCGGATGCGTCTCCGTACGTGTGCGACGAGGCGGAGAGGCGCACACGCACACGGCACAACGGCACACGCACACGGCTCACGCACACGGCACACGCACACGGCACACGCACACGGCACACGCACACGGCACACGCACACGGCACACGCACACGGCACACGCACACGGCACACGCACACGGCACACGCACACGGCACACGCACACGGCACACGCACACGGCACACGCACACGGCACACGCACACGGCACACGCACACGGCACACGCACACGGCACCGACGCACACGGCACACGCACACGGCACCGACGCACACGGCACACGCACACGGCACACGCACACGGCACACGCACACGGCACACGCACACGGCACACGCACACGGCACACGCACACGGCACACGCACACGGCACACGCACACGGCACACGCACACGGCACACGCACACGGCACACGCACACGGCACACGCACACGGCACACGCACACGGCACACGCACACGGCACACGCACACGGCACACGCACACGGCACACGCACACGGCACACGCACACGGCACACGCACACGGCACACGCACACGGCACACGCACACGGCACACGCCGGCTCACGCACATCTGTCTGGCACTTCGTAGGCTCGCTCAGCTCGAGTGTCTGCGGCAGTTTCCCGCGGAGTCCACCATCCGCACCGTCGCAGCTGGGACCGTGGCGCGAGGCGACGGGTTGGTTGATAAGGGAGGATACTACCTGTTCTACTGGCTGCTCAACGGAAACGCGCCCAACGTGCTGCGCGCGAAGGCTAGTGCTAGTGCACATTAGAATACTGCAAGTGCTGGTAGAAGGACATCTTCGCGCCTCGCTCCGCACCCGTCGCAGGTGACCGCCGCCGGCGTCTACACGGCGGAGGAGCGCGCCGCGGCACTGGCCTCCTACACCCCTCGCGGGCCCACCGCCGCCACCGTTGCCGCTTCCGAATCCGAGATGGCTGACGTAAAGCTGCAGCGCAACGGGGCGTTTTGGCACTCCAGCGTGGCCGGTAGCATCTGGACGCGCGAGTATGGGCTGGTCTCGCAGGTTTCTGCCTCCCCGGCCTGGTTGCAGCCCTCTCTGTCTCTTGCTCTCCCCTCACCTTGAGACCCATGATGATAGGTGACCAAGCCTGACGGCGTCTGGTGAGTGGGCCCCGCAGAGCCGCGAGTGCCGTTCATCCTTCCCCCGTCTCGAAATTTGCCGGCCTGCACGCTAGGGTCCGTTACGTCATGGACTTTGGCGCCGGCGAGGAAGGAGCGCGAGCAGCGCAAACTGCGCACGCGCAGATGGTCAAGGGCAAACTATCGGCAGCAAAGACGCGGCAGCGAGGGGCTCCGTACGTACGCGTCGCCGAGTATGTGGCGTGTTCGGCTCACTTTCGCGCGTCGGGTTCCCGTGCGCCTCCCGTTACTCACATGCACGTGTGGTCCTCATTCATAGGCGCCATCCACAGACACGCCAGCGGCGGAGGTGAACGCGTGGCGGCAGCGCGAGGCGCGGGCCTGCTTCGATTTTAGAACCCCCCCCCCCCCCCCCCCCACGCACACATGCACATGCTACAAAAAGCCATGTTTGCGCAACCCTAGATGGACTACTACGAGGCCAAGTATGAGGACGAGCAGGACGAGCAGATGGCGTACGACGAGGAGATGCTCGACGAGCTCGAGGAGGCGCGGATGGCGGCAGTGGCTGCGGGCCAGCCCATCGCGGCGGACGCAACTGTTGGGGCGCGCGTCACCGTAGTGTACGACGAGGAGAGCGAGGAGTGGGGCACAGTCCAGAAGCCCGCCGAGGGGGTCGTCACCGAGGTCTCGGCGACGGCAATGCGGGTGCGCTTTGACGCAGACGGAGAGACCCTGTGGGTCAGCGAGCGCGAGGGCGACGAGTGGTATTATTTGGCGTCGTAGTCTCTTGCCGTAGTGCGGAGGCTGGCCAGGTGCCACACCGCTAGAGGTAGGGCCGGTGGCTCTTTTCTCCGTCTCCTTTTGTGTGTACGCGCGAACAGCGCAGTTGCTGGTGCTATCGGCGAGACGTTGTCGTGCAAGAGAGATAATGCGCCCTCGACAGATACCACCATTCGACGCTCGACGCGGCCACCAGCACCACGACTCCAACAATGCCTTGAGCATGCTCCCGCTGGGAAGCAGCAGCAGCGTGACGGGGTGAAGTCACGACTTCACTCAGGTCAAAGGCGCTCTCAGGTCAAAAGGCGCAATCTGCGGAAGAGAACGTGGAGAATTACCTGCTCTGGCCCACTCGCAACTGTCGCCGACGTCCGGGCTCGACAGGCGGCAGGCGGTCTGATCGAAGCGCGCAACTCACTGCACGTGTGGGTGCATGACGCGCGTCGAGCCGATGGCCTCTGTGGGCGTCGAGGCGACATGTGACACCGGCACGGTCGTTCCCGGCCTCCCGCTGCGGTCCGGCCGCACTGCCTCTTCTTTCGGTGGATGCCTTGCGCCGCCTCGATGCGGTCCAGCCGCCAACCACAAGTGGAGAACAGCGATTTCGTATTCGCAAAGTAGCGCTTGGTTCGCCGGCTGCACTCCGAGGCCACCACTTTTTCTCTGGTAGGACGGGACACACAGAAGACTCACTGCTTGGCCGCCAGCCAACCGCGTGACTCACTGGGACAGACCTTTGTCGCCTTCGGAAATGTGTTCACGTCACGGGCCCCGCCTCATGAGAATTTCACTCGCAAAGAGCGAGTTGCCCCCAGAAGAAAATACCTTTTCCTCACTCCCCCCCCCCCCCCCCTGGGCAAGATGTTGGACTCGCAAGAAGAATGGGCGATAACCCGCTCGGTGAGCCCTACTTCCAGCCCTTAGCATGGCAGGGTCCCTAGTCATCTGAGTCGCTCTTCCTCGCTGGGCGCCCGCGCGTTATTCCGTGTTGGTGCCGCGGTGGACGCGACTAAGACCCCGGCGCGCGGGTCCCAGTCGACACTCCTATAAGCATGGACAACTCCGCCTTCCGGAACCTGGTCAAGGAGGGCGGCGCCACGCCGGCGCCCAAGTCGGCGGCCAACTCCGAGGAGGCGAAAGCGGCCAAGGCGGCCAAGGCGGCTGCGCGCAAGGCGGCGTATGACAAGCGGATGGAGCTGCAGGCCAAGCGGCAGGAGAAGCTGGCGGAGGAGTCCAAGTACGTGGACCGGGCATCGCTGCGCCGCAAGGAGCTCGCGAAGTCGGGCCACAAGGATGAGGCGCCGCCACTCGCCGGCATCGAGCCGCTGCTCGCGGCGGCAGAGGGGAGGCCGGAGCACCCGGTGGCCGAGGTGCCCGTCGCGCCGACCTTTGCGCAGGCGGGCGCGCGGGAGGACCTGTCGCAGCAGCAGCACCGCCTGAGCATCGACCAGTCCAAGTTCCTCGGCGGCGACATCGAGCACACCCACCTCGTCAAGGGCCTCGACTTTGCGCTCCTCCAAAAGCGGCGCGCAGAGCTCGCCGTCGCATCGGCGGCGGCAGCGGGCGGCGGCGGCGAGGCGGCCGGCAGACCGGGACGGGCGGCGGGCAGCACGCTCCCCTCGGCCGGCAAGGCGTCCGGCGGCGGCGGCGCAAAGGCCGCGCGGCCC
Source organism: Emiliania huxleyi CCMP1516 (assembly GCF_000372725.1). Taxonomy (NCBI): domain Eukaryota; phylum Haptophyta; order Isochrysidales; family Noelaerhabdaceae; genus Emiliania; species Emiliania huxleyi. The sequence goes on along the minus strand of NW_005201080.1, from coordinate 325,933 downwards.
GTGGCGGCGGCGGCGGCGGCGGCGGCGGCGGCTGAGCCGCCGGCAGCGCCGGAGAGCGAGATGGCGCGGGCCGTGCTGGAGCTGTCGCTGTCGGGGGCGCCGCCGGCGCGGCCGAACCGCTCTCTCACCTCCGGCCGGCTGCTCTACGTCTACTCCCTCGACGCGCTCGCCGCCGACACGCCAAACAGCCTGGTGCGCGCCGAGGATGACCTGACGATCCCGCGGAGGCGCGAGAAGGTGCTGCAGGCGGCGACGTCGGCCGGGCTGCTCTCCAAGCTGTCCAAGGTGCTGGCGTACTGCGCCCGCCCCTCGGGCGAGCGCGCGCGCAAGTCGAAGAAGGAGAAGGACCCGCTCGGCCTCCACCTCGCCGGATCGCTCTCGATGACGCCCCTACCGCTGCCCTCAAAGGCGGAGGAGGGGGGGCTGCGCCCGGCCGAGGCGCCCCTGATGGGGCTGCGGCCGGCGGAGGCGCCAAGCATGGGCGGCGCGGGGCGCAGGCCCTCGCGCTGGGGACCGGAGGCGGAGGCGGAGGCGCCGCCATCGCAGCAGCAGCGGCAGCAGCAAAAGCTTGCGGCGCCTGCACCCGCGCCGGCTGCGCGCGCCGAGGACGTGGACGACATCTTCGGCGACGGCGTCGGCTCAGACTACGTGTGCGAGCCCAACAAGCGGCAGGCGGTCGAGGCGGAGCGCGAGCGGCGGCTCGCGGCGCCGTCGTCAGCGTTTTTGGACGAGGTGGAGCAGATGGAGGAGGCGGGAGGCGAGCTGGGCGCGGGCGTGCCGTTGCCGCTGGAGGAGGAGGAGGAGGAGGAGGCCGGGGGCGGCGGCGCGTCCTCCCTGCTCGAGAGCGTCTTGGCGCGCAGCCGCGCCGCGTGCGCTGCATCGACAGCCTCCGCCCCTGCCGACGCGTCGGACCCGAAAAAGGGCAAGGGCAAGAGCAAAGAGGCTAAGCCGAAGGGGATGGCGATGAGCGGCGGGGGCGACGACGACGCGTACGGCGAGTACTTTCCGGACACGCTGGGCCGGGTCAACGTCACCGGGTACGAGCTTGGTCCCGACTCGGACGATGAGGCTGGCATCGTGCGTGGCAAAAAGGAGGAGGAGGAGCCGGGCCCTAGAAGCGGAATTGCGTGTTCTTGTTCCCCAACCAGCGCTCGAGAGGACACGGATTCTATTCAGCCGTATTCAGCCGTATTCAGCCGTATTCGCCTCCCTCGTAGTCACGCGGTGCTCTGAATACACTGCACAATACCGTATCCCCGCCCTGAGGTTGGCGTATTCATCACGTAGGAGCCGGACGCCGACGCGGGCGGCAAGGGCGGCAAGGGCGGCAAGCGGGGCCGCCACGACAAGGAGAAGATGGAGGCGCAAAAGGCGGAGGCCCGGATGGACCGCGAGCTGGTGCAGATCGAGAAGCTGATGGAGGAGCGCGCAGCGAAAAAATCGCGGGGCGAGTCGCTTGCCCTTGGCAACAAGCCCAAGGGTGGCGGTCGGGACCGCGACCGGGCTGCGGCCAACGAGCAAAACGAGATGTTTTGAGCGTGTAGTAGCAGTTTGGGGGGTGCGTCGATCTCATCATATTTTTCTCATCGCTGGGCGGACTGCATATGCCGGCGCGCCGCCCGCCGCGCGCTCGCCGGGCTCGGCCCGCCCCCCGGCCTCTCAGCTGTGGACTCTGCCCGCTCGCGACCTCCACGGACCACGGGCCCCCCGGGAACCAGGTGGTGCGCGCTTGGGCTTTAACCTTCAGCTTAAAGCGTGCAGAGGATTCGCCCGCTCATGAGCGCACCGCTCGACGTACCACCATGCCCCCATCGACGTGAAGAGTTCTGCCGCGTGCGTGAGGTGTGCCTCCCTCTCCTTGGGCTCGCGCTTGTGGGTGCCCAGGCAAAAAGCAGCCAGTGCCTCCTCGTAGGGCATGTTTAGCTTCTTGGCCATGACAGCACACTCATGCCACTCAGCCTCGGCCCGCGCGGTGCTGCCAAGCAGCCACTTGAGCCAAGCCGCAAAGGCCTTTGCGCGGGGAGCCGCGCATGCGAACTTGCCGCCTGTCTGAACGAGCGCCGACACCGCCAGCGCCGCGGCCCTCTTGACGGACGAGTACTCGTCAGGCGGGAGACATTCGCCCGGCCTGATGCCGTCCGCACGCTGCTCGTCCCACAAGATCAAGTACAGCTCAGCAAGCGCGGAGTGGCCAAGCAGGGTGGAGTACTCGTGCCCACCTCCGACGCTCAGGCCCTCGACGTCCGACTTTGAACCCGACATGAACGAGCGACAAGCCTCACCTGCTGCCAGAGCGCCTGCCCTGTCGCCGGAGCGCAGAAAAGCGAGGGCAAGCGCGGCGGTTGGCGGATCCTCGATCGTCTTCAGCGACGCCACCACTTCCGGCAAGCTGAGAGGTGCTGGGCTGTCAGCGTCGGAGGTGTCCCTTCCGCCGACGTCTCTGGGCAGCTGCATCATCTCATTGATTGCGCTGGCTGCTCGCACCGTCGCCACCATTGGGTCGTCACCGTGCTCGATGGCCGAAAGCTCAGCGTCACGGAAGAGCTTCCGCGACGAGTCGAACTGGCCGCACAGGTGCTTGACCATCGGAGGATGATCTCGTCGAGCAACAAGCAACGAACGTAGGCTGAGAGTGAAGGACGTTGGTTAGCGGCAGCGTCGATGCTTGTGCCCTGCCGAGAGCGCCGAGCGGCTGTTGGACGGCCGCGTAAGCTTGCACCCTCTAACGGCAATTAACTCTAGCACCACCTGTACCGCTGCTCTCGGCGAGGCAGCAGGCGGCGGCCGCTGCTCCGGCGACCGCTGCTCCATTCCCAGCGCCGTGTCTCCGCCTCTCCCCATCAACGTCGGCGCGATTAACGGCTGCTCCGGCTGCATCGATGCGTGGCAACACCAACCTGCGGTCAGCTACAACTACCAACCAACCTCTGAAATGGTGCCACAACTTCCCTCCCTTCTTGCCCGGCATAGCAAAACCAAGCGGCCGAGTGTACTAGCTGGCAACCGCCCGATTTTTATAATCCTATACTATTATACTACCAGTACACTAGCAGCTCTCAAAGGTTGGGAGGCTGGGGTTCTTTCACACCCCGGTTTCACATTTGTCTGTTCGCCCAAAGTTGTCCGGCCACCCGGCGTCTTACTGCGCCTCACCACGTTTCCCATCGGGTTGATGCGACCGCGTTGATGCAGCCGGCACTCGAGGTGTCAACCGACATTAATGCGCTGCCTGCTGACCTGCTGCTGCTCCTTCTAGGGAGGCTTGGGATGCGCCAACTGGTAATTGCATCGCGCGCGCGGCAGCGCGCGAATGCGAAAATTCCAGCGGCGAGCAGTTCGGGCTTCGGCGTGTGGCCTCTCGGGCCATAACACCGTGGATCCGGGACGGCTCTCTCATAGCAGCCCATAACATGTTATGGGCTGCTATGCCCCGAGAGCCATAACACCATAACAATAACTGTGCGCAGGGGACAACAGCTGCTGCCTCCTTTGCTGCCTCCTCTGCTCGCACACGCTCTGTAAAATCTTCATCCTCAGCATTAGCATCAGCATCTGCTGCATCCTCCATCTCCTTTGCCTCAGCCTTTGCCTTCCCCGCATTCGGCCCCGCGCGCACGCTATTTCTATTGTCGGATATGTGAGCCACACGTGCGCAGAGGCACGATGACACAACCCACAGGAATAAATACTTGTGTCGCTAATGTTCGAACAAGCGGTCGTGTCGTGCACCTCGGGTGTTGGGGAGGTCGTTGGAGCCGCTCAGGACCATTTTGGGGGCGCAATTCGCCTCGTTTCCCTTGAACACGCGGTTTCGCCCCCTCGGGAGCGCCCACATAATCGCGCGCCCCCCCCTGTGGCGACGGTCTCGCGCACCTGCGCCAGACCCCACCGCACTAGCTACATAGATCGTCAGCAGTAGGCGTGCTCAGAGCCCGGATTTGGGCCCATTCGCCAGAGGGCTCGAGAATGGCGCCCGGCAACGTGCAGCTGCAGGCCAGAGGGCGTGAGGTGAGGCCGAATCCGCAGTCGCACGAGCACCGCTGCCCCCAGCGATGATCATGCATGGAGTGGCACGGCGGATAGGCCCGCCTGCGAGCGTGGAAGACAGTCGCGGGGCGTGAGGTCTCAATGTATCGCAGGCTAGGACCGGAGACGGCGGCGCGGGAGAGGGAGGGAAGCGTGAGCGGCGGGCGATGAGAGTGATTTCCCCGATCTCGCTAAAAATGGCCTAGTCCCCTCACGGGGGGCCGGGCGAGCACGCACCTCGCGTCTGGGCGCGAGTCGACGAGTGGTCGCCGAGAGATCGCCGAACCACGTTTCGAGTGCGCGCGCACACAGCACAGCTGCGGGTTGTAACTCGACTGCCGATCGCGCGTGCGGGATCTGAATGGAGCTCGCTGGCGCCAGTGCACGGTGGCAGGGACTGGAGGCTCGGCCGAAGGGGAAGAGCAGTCCTCAATCGTCACGTAGAGGTCGCTGGGCTGGATCCATCGAACTGCCACACACCTGGAGCGGAGGCACATCAGGTCTTGCGGCACGCTCTCCGACAGATGCATGCCTTTTGAGCAATTCCACGCGCCTCCACCGTCGCGTAGTACGCCAGCGGCACGCCGGTACGCCTACGAGTCGTGCGCGCTCGGCAGTAATCGGCGTTGAGACTGCCTAGCGCGCACATCTAGAGCGCCGAGTTGCCTTGCCGCGGGGTAACCGGCTCAAAGAGGTGGGGTTCGAGCGGCGCCTGAGCGCGTGGGAATGCGTAGTGGGCTTGGAATGAGACGCCTGGCGTACATCGGGCTCGGACGGTGTCTGTTGTGAGCTCACCGCTCGACGCACAAACCAGGCGCTTTAGGCGCCCGCCAACTGGCCTCACGGTCGAGAGAGCGGAACGCGGCTCGCCGAACAGCAATACACGTGGCCGCACTACTGTAGAGGTACGAACAGGTATGCAGATCGCGGCGCGCCGACTACTGGCACGGCGTCAGAGCCAAATTGACCAAGGGCTCTGCTGGCCTGTGCCGACTCGCCGACCCTTCGGGCTCACACCACGGCTGGCCATCGCGTGAACAGGACGTGCCCTTCCGTTTTAAGGCAGTTCAATACCTTCCCCACGGGACACCAGGTCGATATCCGGCTAAACCACACGACCCCGAGAAACGCATAAGCCGCCCCGGCGCCGCCTCCGATTCCGGCCGTATCGGCCTTTCGCTGGGGCGGCTTATGCGTTTCTCGCCAAAATGGTAAAGATGTCGAGCCAAAGCTGTCGACGCCGAGTTCGGCACCCGATTCGCCTTAAAACTGAAGGAGGGGGCGCGGCTCGGAGATGGCAAGGCACGGCGAGTGCAAACGTGCGGCTATTATGACGCTTTTAGGGGCTCCAAAACCTCCTTTTCAGTGGTAAGCGCCACCTGGCACCTCGCGCCGTGCCCCCCAGCCGCGTGTGCGATCGCCCACGGATCCGGGGCGGGGGATGGGAGCCCGAAACGTCCACACAAGTATGCTCGGAGGCTCGTCAGAATGGTTTTTCAAGCGTTGTGTCATCGTGCAGAGGTGAGAGGAGCAGCCAGAGGACACGGCTCTGCCGACATTGCACACACGTAACCGGCACATGACGTGCAGAATATTTGACTGTAGTTCCGCGCAGAATAATTGAATCACGGGAGCATATGTGGAGGCTTCGGCGACCCCTCCCCATCCGCCTGCCGCCGCGTGGGCTGCTGGTACCAGCTCGGCGAGGCGCAGTCGGATGGAGCCGACGAGAACCTGCGTGCAGGAGGGGCCGACACGACGTAGCGGTGCGCCTCGAGCGCCTCCGACTCCGCGCCCGGATGCTCGGCATGTAGCTGCTCGAGCACCCTGCCCCACCGCGCCGCCATGTCTGAGATCGAGCTCTGCCGCCCCGTGATGTCGACGGCGAAACGGCGCAGCATCTGGGCGTGCTCCTGCAGCGCGTCGCTTATCGAAGGCTGGTCCTCGCCGGGGGCGACCGACCACAGCGTACCAAACACGGAGTCTGCGCCGCCGGCCTCGTCGCAGATCGCGGGGTCTGCGGCCGCACTGCGCGTGCCCGGCCCGAACTCCGCGGCTGGCAATCCAGCAAGCGGGTCCGATCGGGGCTTCTCCTTGCTGCACGCGCGCTCCCTCGTCGAGCGGCTGCTGGCCTGTGCCGCCCGCACCGTCACCTGGTCGAAGTTGGCGCCCGACCAGCCGCCGGCGAGCCAGAGCCGCGACATGACGCGCAACCGGCGCGTGTTGAGCGGCTCCTGCAGCAGCGCCATCTGCTGCAGCCGGATCAGCAAGTGTGGGTGCTGCGTGGAGAGGTGGCGGATCGCGGTGCGGTCGATGGCGAGGACCCAGGAGCGCTCATCGGCGCAGACGGTGTAGGAGCAAGGCGCTCGGGTAAGCAGGGAAGCGGCTCCCACCAGCCCTCCGTGCTGCCCCGTCAGGAGCGAAGGGATGGCGCCCGCGACATGGCCAACCTCCACCTCCACGAGCACCGACCCGTGGCCGGGGGCGACGAGGAAGAGCGCCTCGCTCACCTCGCCTTGCTCGCACAGCACCTCGTCCTCGCCGTAGACGCGCCATGAACCAGACGCCACGAGCAGCGCCGCGTCCGCCTCTGCGGTGCGGCTCAGATGGAGAAGAGGCGCGAGGACGGCCGAAGGCGGCGGCGGGTCAGGCGCAACCGCCCCAGCCGCTACTACCGCTGCGCCCAGCTCGCCGCCCTCGTCAAAGCTCGCCGCTGCGTCAGTTCGCGTGTCTGCAGCGCCCGCCTCCGCCTGCCCCTCTGGCCGCGACGGCCGTGCGGTCCTCCAAAGATCGTCGCCCGAGCGCGCGCCGCGCGTCCCGTCGAGCTGCTGGCAGCTGACACCTGGGCCAGGGGGCAAGCGAGCGGGTAGTCAGGAGCAAGAGGCCGGGCGAGGAGGTCGAGTGCGGGGCAGCCCCACCTCTGGGCATGCCAAGCGAGCGATCGGCGCCGCCGTCGGCGCGCCCAAATGCGGCGGCGAGCAACTGACTTGGGTACGACACGCCCGGCAAGCTCTCTGTCTTGCTTGCTGACGGTAGACGGCTGCCGCCGAAGATGGCAGTGATAGGCGCCGAGCCGCGCCGCTCGAGAGGGTGCTCACAGCTAGGCGAGGACTGTGGCTGCTGCTGCTGCTGCTGCTGCTGCTGTGATGGCGGCAAAGACAGCACCGAAGGCTGTTTCTGTTGTTGCCGCTGCTGCTGCTGCTGCTGTGCGGTGGTGCGCGGCGTTCCAGTGGTGCGGCGCTGCTGCGCTGGCACAAACATGGCGTGGCCAGACCGCTCGCGCTTTGGTACGTAGGACGTGGGCCGCTCGCCGTCCTGCTTCGCCTCGTCGTGGCCGGAGTGGAGCGGTCGGTCGGCCTCGTCGGAGCTCTCCGGTGGGAGGAGCTCCCCGACGGCGGTCTCGACTCCGCCAGACGAGCTGGACGAGCTGGACGAGTTGGACGGCGGCTGCTCTGCGAGCATCTCCTCGAGGCTGGCGGGGGGCGGCCACCTCGCCCTCGCGTGGACATCCGCGGCGTTCTCGGCTGCCTCTCGGCCGGCGCCCGTGGAGGCCGCCCCAGGGATCGAGACCACGATTGTGGTCGGGGCGGCCACCTGGTCCCCGGGAGGAGAAGGCCCGAACGCAGCCTCCCCTGGCTCGAGGCTGCGGGCCGGTGGGATGGTCAGTGGCGGCGGGAGCGCCGACAGCGCCGGCGACACGGCCGCGGTGAATGTAGAGAGCGGCGAGGCGGCAATCGTGGGCAGGTGGGAGCGAGTCTCCTGCCGCTCGTCAGGCGGCGCCACCGGGCCGGAATGCGGACCCGTCTTCGGAGGTGCAGCTGGCGCCTCGTGGGCGTGCGTCGCAGAGGCCGCGCGGGGCCTGAGCGAGCCGTTGAGCGTGCCGCTTGCGGTCTCAGAAGGCTGCAGCGCCCTGGCGTCGCGGTCCGGGGGCCCCTCGTGCTCCCTCGGGTGCGAGGCTTCGACTCCCCCGCCAGAGCGAAGCGGGGGGAGGGGGCTGCTGCCTCCCTGCCACGCCTGCTGCCGCGGGGAGCTCGGCGACGGCCCGTCGGTCGTCCCGTCCCACTGCGCGAGGATCGAGTCCTCGCAATACTCGATGGCGTCGGGGATGCTGCCGAAGACTCGAAGGTCCGCGTCGCGGCCGTGCGCCTCGAGAAGGTGCAGGTCGTTTGGGCCGATGCAGGCGATGACCAGCTGCATGCCGTGCTGCTGGCACAAGCGCCGAAACTTGCACAGCAGCGCCGCAGCGGTCTCGTTGATGCCCTGCACGTGCGAGAAGTCAAGGACGAGGAAAGCAGGGTGGCGGGGTGGCCGAGAGTGGCTCCGGTGAGCGCGCCCGCCGCCGCCATCATAGCCATAGCCGCCGCCGTCGCCGCCGCCGCTGGCGCCGCCGCTGCCCGCGGCGCGCGCCTTGGTCGAACGACGCGCCTATATAGAGCAAGAGGCGTGGAGAGGCCGCAGGAGAGGAGGGCTGGGCGGAGCGGCAAGCGCGGAGCCTGCTGCCGGTCGGCGGCCCCCTCGGGCGGCACGACGACGCGCTGCAGGTACTTGACGAGCTTGACGGCCGGCCCCTCGAAGAGGTAGCCTACGGAAGGGGCGCCGTGACAGTGCGGCGGGGTGTCCGGGCGCAGGGCGGCTCGCCGTCGAGAGGGCACACCCTCGAGGCCGAGGATGTGGACCCGCTCGCCCTGCGCGCGCAAGTGGGCCGACTCGCCGACGGAGCGGCGGCGGATGGACGCCTGCGACGCCATCGAGACGTGGTACTTGAGGACGGAGAGGCGCGAGAAGCGGCCGACGAGCAGCAGAGCGGCGACGAGGATCCCGCCGAAGACGGTCGAGATCATGTCGTACACGAGCGAGTAGGCCGTCATCGCGAGGACGAGGGCGTGCGACTGGCGCGTCATGCGCACGCGCGGGACGACCCACAGCCACTCGATGAGCATCACCACGCCTGCGGGGCGAAGGGAGTAGTGCAGGGGTGGAGAGACGCGACTCACCGCCGAGCGCCTGGCTACTCCTCTCGGCCCGCTCTCGGCTGTGTGTCGCCAATGGACATGAGCACGCCGCCCAGCAGGAAGCGCGGCAGCAGGTTGGTGAGCGGGAAGGCGGTGAGCCTGTTGTACAGCGAGAGGGGCGTGAGGAGGGCGCCGCAACCCGCCCGGCCGGGCAGCGGGTGTGAGGGCCAGAGCAGCAGCAGCAGCAGCGCCTGGCAGACGCCGCTCGTGCGCGCGGAGCCAACCTCTTGGTTGAGTGCGACGAGGCCGGGCGAGTGCGAGCCGATGAGCCCGCCCGTGCCGCCGACGAGGAGGGTGACGAGGCCGGTGAGGCGCAGCTCTCTGTCTGGGTCGAGGTGCGCCTGCAGGGAGGACGCGGCGGGGCGTGCGGGCGAGTAGAGAGCCGTGCATCGCACGCCCGCGCATCGCGGGAACAAGAGAGCCGCGGATGCGGCGGACACGGCTGGGAGGAGTACAGCGGGCTACGTGTCGTCTCGAGAGCTTGCCAGAGGCCACTTGCGAGAGGTCACGGGCGTTGCGTTCTCCCGAGTCTGCGGCCGGCGCGCCTCAGTCGCCGAGTCGATGGCGGAGATGCGGAGCGCGAGCGAGATGGTCGAGATTGTGACTGTGCCGAAGACCTCCCCGGACTGCGGCACGAGCGCCTCCCACGTGATGCGCGTCGGGTCGAGCTCCCTCCACAGGCCGAGAGGCCCGACCGGGTCGGAGACGTCAAACAGGAAGCCGCTCTCCCGCGCGAGCGGAGGGGCGGCGCCCGGTCGGCGCGCCGAGGGACGCTTCCCGGCCGCCGGGCAGCCGGCAGGTCGAGAGAGACGACGACGAGACAGAGAGAGAGAGAGAGAGAGAGAGAGAGAGAGAGAGAGAGAGAGAGAGAGAGAGAGAGAGTGGAGGGTGGGGCTCCTCTCGCCTCTCTCCCCACTACTCTCTCGCCCCTCGAGCTGCTCCTCTCTGCCTCTGCTCCC
>NW_005201080.1:300132-303587 GCF_000372725.1 Emiliania huxleyi CCMP1516 | reverse complement strand
CGGGACCGGCTCGGGAGGTACCGTGGTGGCGGTGGCGGCGGCGGGAGGAGCCGTGGCGGCGGAGGCGGCTGGAAGATGCCATGACTGCGGCGGCGGGCAGTGGGGGCGCCTCCTCCGCGTCAGGCATCGCCGGAGGCGCCGCCGCATTGGGCACGTGCATCATCGCGACCGTACCATCGATCGCCCGTGTCGCCGCCAGCGAGGGGCCGCCGGCGCTGTAGCGGAAAGTGTTACTGGGGCTGGCGGGCAGCGGCACTCCCGCCGCGGGCCGCGGACGCTGCTTGGACGGGGTGGCGGGCCCATCCACATTCATCATCATTGCAACGCTTCCATCGATCGCCTTGGACGAGGCAAGCGCGTCGCCGCCGTGCCCGTGGCGGAACTCGTCAGAGGCGCGGAACCCCACCGACGGCCGCGCGGCCGAGCACACGACACTCCCAGTCCGGGCTGCGTGGGTGGAGGCGGCGGGCGAGAGCGTCAAGCCGACCGTCAAGCCGAAGCCGACGAGAAGCAGAAGCCCCATTTTTCGAAGCTGTCTCTTGGTTGGAATGAGGCGAGGAAAAAAAGTCCGCGTGAGCGCGCCACCAAGAGCATACCCGAGTAGGTAGGTGCGGATCGGCAAAGCGCAACGCGTCGACTTTTACCTTCGCAACCTTGGGTGGTGATCTAATACACCACGCAGGGGCACACGACGCAACCCCCATACCTCTAGACAGGCTTGTGAGAGTTTATAGAGCGCGATGGGGATGGAGGGTGGGAGAACCTCCGCGCCGCACTGGCGCCTGCGCGCCGGGCGGGGCGCGCGCCTGCGCCCCCGCCCTGACGCGGCCCCGCCGAAGAACGGCGAGAACAATGGACGGGGACGTCCAATATGCGGATTACCATTGGACCACCGCCGTAGTAAATCCGATTGCGATTGGACGCCCGTTGAGGATGAGGGAGATCACACTCCCTCGACTGATCTGAACTCTGCTTCCCCATTCCCACAGTCACCGGTGCTCAACACTTGGGTGTCAAGCTGCAGAGTGCAGTAACTGCGGGATGTGGCAACAAAGTTGGGACAACCAAGCATGTTAGAAGCCTGAGCGGGGCTAAGCACACACACGGGCAGACTGCGAGAGTATCAGCATGCCTGACTGTGATGGCCATGCTTGGCACACGACGCAACCCCAAACTGCGGCTTGACACCCCAAGTGAAAGCGGCCGGACATAGGTGAACCCACCGAAGGCCGCAGGGCACAGCGCAGGGAAGCAGAAACTGTCGCATCCGCGACGGTCGTAGAGGGCATTGAGCACTGTGCTCATCCGGCCCCCAGAGGCACGTGCCGTATGTTGCTCACGGCATCTCCTCTCCGGTACAGCCAGCCTCCTAGCCCTTAATGCGAGGCGCAATGCAGCCAAGCACATCACAACTTGCTGTGCTATAGCTCCGTTGCTGGGTTCCTTTCGTAAGGGATTGACCAGCACCGTGTTCGCAAGTTACTTTCGTAGAGCTCGCTATGCACGGCCGGGGCACTGCGAGCTGTACCAACAAACGGCAGTCGCCAGCCAGACTGTCGCCAGAGAGAGCCGCACAGAGGCCGCGCTGGCCTTTGTGCGACCGGCAAAGGGCACCGACTGCGGGCCAAGAGGCACCGCCTCGGCCCCACGAAGGTCAGCCCAAGCTCAGAACCTCCGCGCCGCACTGGCGCCTGCGCGCCGGGCGGGGCGCGCGCCTGCGCCCCCGCCCTGACGCGGCCCCGCCGAAGAACGGCGAGAACAATGGACGGGGACGTCCAATATGCGGATTACCATTGGACCACCGCCGTAGTAAATCCGATTGCGATTGGACGCCCGTTGAGGATGAGGGAGATCACACTCCCTCGACTGATCTGAACTCTGCTTCCCCATTCCCACAGTCACCGGTGCTCAACACTTGGGTGTCAAGCTGCACGGACACAGTGTAGAGAGATTTTTAGAAGCCAACAAGAAATGTGTGTTTCTTCACAGTGTATGTAGCTCTTACGTACATTCCCGGAGGAGGACTGCGAGAGAGAGATGCTGACGGGGTTTGCGATGAGAAGCGATCCGAACGTAGCATTCGGGTGATTAGATCACTACCGCCGAAACGCAAGAGCACTGCGACTCATCGGGCTTTTTTCCTGCTGCTGCCAAAAGAAAGAATTCTATTTCACCGAAGTTAGTGACAGCAATGGCTAACACATCACGGCATCCACGCCGCCTCCGCCGCCTCCTGCTCCTGCTGCCGGCCGCCGCCCTCTCCGACACCGACGCTTCGTGCATCGACTCTGGGGACCTCGCAGATCACTGCCCGCTGTGGGCACAGCGGGGCGAGTGCGCCACCAACCCGGTCTACATGCATGAGCACTGCCGCCGGTCCTGCGGCTGCCCCGCGCAAGGCCCTCCGCCGCCGTCCGGCGAGTGCGCCGACCGCGACAAGTCGGGCGCGTGCGCGACGTGGGCTGCTGCAGGCGAGTGCGATGCCAACCCGGCCTACATGAAGGTCAAGTGCGCGAGCACGTGCGGCACGTGCGACATGCTCGACTGGAGGAAGCGTTGCCCCGTTGACCCGGAAGCGAAGCCGGCGGTCCCTCCCGGAGCGATGCAGGAGACCTTTGAGCGCGCCCTCTCCAACTTTCCTCAGTACTCGCCGCAGCTCCTCTCGAGCGACCCGTATGTCGTCACGTTTGAGGAGCGCGCCCGCACCCGAAAGAGTCGTCTGCAAGCGGCGCCGGCCCCGCGAGTCGCACGTCGCCGGCCCTCGCAAGAGTCGCCGCCCCGTGAGAGAGCCGCCGCCCCGGCCAGCGCACCCATAGGCGCAGTCCCGGCTGCAGACCTCTCCAGGGCCGTCCAGACCCGCATCTCGAGCATCTCGAGCACTCACGCCTGGCGCTGCCTCCGCAGGACTTCATCTCCGACGACGAGGTCGAGGCGCTGCTCCGCCACTCGGAGGGACGCTTTGTCCGCTCCACCGCCTCGGGTGCCACACAGCCGCCATGCCACGCCGCACACAGCCGCCACGCCACCGCACACAGCCCCCACACTGGAACCGGAGCCGGAGCCGGAACTGGACGCACGCACACGCACACGCACGCACCGCACCACCACCCTCGCGCGGGCAGGCGGACGCAACGCCGACGCCGACGAGTTCATCCCTCTCACCTCCGAGATCCGAACCTCGTGGACGACATGGCGCGAGATTAGCCGAGATCGACCGAGCTTGCGCGAGATCGCCGCGACTCGTGGACGACGCGCTGCGGCGCGGGGTGGCTTGCCTGGCCGACCCCGCGCACAAGCCCGCACGGCGCCCTGGCCGCGCCCAGGTGCGACACTGCGGCCTGCCTGGCCGACCCGCACGTGGTCGCCCTCTCGCGCCGCATGGCGGAGCTGACCCGGATGTGAGCTTCACACACCTCGGCTGCACCTCGGCTGCACCTCGGCTGCGTCTCGGCTGC
>NW_005201080.1:298236-300032 GCF_000372725.1 Emiliania huxleyi CCMP1516 | reverse complement strand
GTGTTGTTCTCATGCCCGTCTTCATTCCTTTCACTCAGGTACATGCCGTGCGCCTCGCCGACCGCGCCCGACTGCCAGTTCTACCGGCGACACCACGACACCATCCCCGAGCTGGCGCGCCGCCCCCGCCCCCGCGTGGCCCGCAGCCGCCTCCGCCCGCGGCACCGTCAGCAGTACTCAAATCACAAACGGAGCGCCTCCCGCAGCCGCACTTCGTCAGTCATCTGAGCCAAGCGCCCGCGGCGAGCGCCTTGCCAACGGCGGCTCTCTCTCCGCGATCCGCAGGCGACGATGCCGTGCGGCCCTCGCGTCTACACCTTCTTTCTCTACCTCTCCGACGTCGAGGAGGGCGGAGGCACCAAGTTCGACGGCGCGCGCTCAACCGCCGCGCCGCGCGAGGAGCGGTCGCCCTCCGCATCCTCCCTGCCCGCCCGCAGGCGGCTTCACGGTGCAGCCCAAGAAGGGGAGGGCGGTGCTGTGGCCCGCAACCTTCAACGAGCGGCCCTTCGAGAAGGACGCACGCACCCACCACGAGGCGCTGCCCGTCCTCAAGGGCATCAAATACGCGGCGCTCCTCAGCCCGCCTCCCCTCCTCCCCGCGCGCACGCACACCCACGAGGCCGCCATGCGCTCACTCCATCCCTCCACCCCCTCCCAGGCCAACTTTTGGCTCCACCAGTACGACTACGTGGACGCGCACCACAGAGGGTGCACGGCCTGAGCTTCTCGTGGCGTGTGTGTGTCTATGTACGGCGCGAGCCCGGCTGCATGTGTGCGATCGCGGCGTCTTTGCCTGTGTGGGCCTGTGTAGAGAGCGGGGGACGGGGGAGCCTGTAGCGCCGCCTTTCCTCGCACCCCCGCTGCGGTGTGTTTTTCCGCGCGGCGGCGCGGGGCTGGCGAATAATCCTTAATCCGAACTCCGCGAACGCAGCGCGGCTGTCAACCCACGCCTCTGTCGCCTGCGATGTTTCTTCTTTTTCGACTGTAGTGCACACAATAGTAATTGCGCTGGAAGAGAACACCGTGGGACCGGTCAAGGAACCGTGCGGTCGCTGCGGCCGGGAGGCGCGAGCGCACGGAGGGCCGAATCGTACCGGTCGAAGCCGTGGTCGCGCAGCATGCTCGGCCGCACGTCGAGCACTGACAGCCGACGCCGGTCAAGCCGGCGGCAGAGCCGCCACCCCTGCTGCGGCTGCGGTGGCGGCGGCCCGCCCTCCTCCTGCTCCTCCCCCCGCCCCGCCTCCTCCTTGGTTGAGACGACGGAGTGTCGGCTGCCGCCCGCGCCCGTCGCCCCGCCGCCCGCTCCCTCCTCCTCCGCCCGCTCGAGCAGCAGCAGCCGGCCGGGCGGGTAGACCGTCGCCTTGTGCGGCCGCGACACTCTCTCGCGCCGGTGCGCAAGCAGCCGCTCCGTCAGCGCCTCGTCGGCGTCCGTGTCGGCGTGGCGCGACCTGCGGGGTTTGGCCTCGCCCCCGGCCGCGGCGCGGCTCGAGGAGCTGCCCCAAGCCCAGGACTCCCTCCCCGCAAGGCGAGCCGCCTCGAGGAGGTGGCGCAGCGACCCTGCGAGACAGGCGACGCGGGCAGTGAGCGCCTCTCCGCCTGAGGGGGGAAGGGGCAGAGGCGAGAGGGGAAGGGGCCCACCAAGTGAGAGGCGCGGCACGGCGTCTGCGCCGAGGACGAAGGCGTCGGCCAGGTCTTCGTACGCGCCGCACTGGCGGAGCGGAAGCGTCGCCACCGGCGCAAACGAGAGCGCGTGCACCGCCGCCGAGCGAGGCAGCGCGCGCCGGAGCAGCCGGGCG
>NW_005201080.1:294438-297984 GCF_000372725.1 Emiliania huxleyi CCMP1516 | reverse complement strand
TCCGCCACGATGTAGTGCGCAGGCACGTATCCACCCCGGTGCGGCGCGCCGGTCGGCGCCCACTGCGCGTACAGCAGGCAGTGACGCGCCGAGAGCCGCGTGAGCGTCTCGAAGGCGGCGGCGTTTGGACGTCGCCACACGGCGCGCCCGGCAAGCGTCCTCTGGGTCGACCAGTACCGCCCGCGCGAGGCGCCGACGACGAGCGCGCCGAACGGCCCATAAGCAGCGCACGAGAGCTCGAGGCAGCGACGCGCCGCACCGAGCGTCGGGTCGGTCCTCCGCGCGCTCGAGCTCGTAGAGCCAACGAGGCGGCCGAGAGGTCGCGGAACGCGCGCCGCCTGCCGCGCCTCGAGTTTCGGCTGCAGCCGCAGCAGCCGCTGCAGGCCGAGCAGGACCACCGGAGGCGGCTCTCCGCCGAGGCCGAGCATGCGGCCGTGGGCGCGAAGCAGCTTCACGAGCGCGATAAACTCGCTGAGTGGCGAGGACGACGACGGCGTTTCCAGCTCCGCGGCGAGGGAAGATGTTGTGGGTCTCTTCTGCAGCGGGAAGACTCCCATGTGTGATGGAGAGGGCAGCTGGGTTCGGCTGAAGAGCCGTCACCTCACGGGGGGTCACCCCCGGGGGACGCCCCGCCGCCCCTCCGGCTCCGCGCACCACCCCCTACCCCTACCCCGAGGTGCCTCCAGAAGCTGTAACGGTAGCGTACGGTCCGTCCAGCGTCACCTCACGCCGCCCCTGCGCGCCCGCCGCCCCGCGTCTCATGCATGTTCCGCCGTCGGTCGTTGCGGATGCGGGCCGAGGACCAGCTCAGAGCCCTAACGCGGGCGGGAATGGCTGGGGCGTGGGGGGGGCACCCCCTACCCCCCTACCCCTGCGGCGGCAGAGCCGCCGGGCCCCCACCCCCTACCCCCCTGTCCCAAATATCCCCGGACGCTACCCTGCGCGGCGTTGAGCCGGTGAAAGGCACGGCGGCATCCCAAACATAGAGAGAGATAACAAACAAGAAATCGCGACTCTCTTCAAACATGATGTGTCGAGCTGGCACCCATTTTGTTCATTCTTTCTTGGGGTGATGCTCCGATAAACCCGCCGGATCTTCGACAAAAGCAGGGACATTTCTTTTTTTGGAAGGGTAGGTGTGAATACAGCTTTCTGGTAGGGTTACATCGACGAACTATGCGGCAATCGACTGGGGGGCAGCCCCCCAGCACATCCCGCACAGAGACCTGGATGTAACCCGATTGTGAGCGTGAGTGAAACCGCCGATGCGATTGCTCATTGCTCAGTCAGTGACCGACAGTCAGTCGCAGCAGACTTTGACGATTGGCGGCCTCGCGCCCTCAGTCGCCCTCCTCTACTAACGGCCCTGCCCCAGCCCAGATGCCTCATCCAGGGTGGTGCAACCACTCGCGCAGGGAGGGAGAGACAGTCGGCGATCTGCGCCGCGCAGATGAGCTCCGCCTCGTCTGCGTCGAGGACGTCCACCGCAGGGCTATCATAGCGCCATATGACGCACTGCCTGTTGTTCATTACTTCGCAGGTGCCAACGTCGAGGCAATCTCACTGGTGGCGGCTGCACTCCCGGCCGGCGGTAGGAGAGATGAAGGCTAATGTACTTGGCAGTGTACGGGGACTTCCGGCGTGAACAGTGCCCCGGGACGAAAGAGGAGGCGACGTCTCTCTCGTCCACGAGCGCCTCGATGTGCGCATCGACGGTGTAACCAGCTTTGAGAGACGGGAACGAACGGCGGTGAATCGCCGACAGGTGCGCCTTCGTCGACGCCTTCGTTCCTACCACCACTCCCACCACCGCCAGCTCCGCCGTGGACCTTGCCGGGCCCTCTGATGATGTAGTACCGTGGAGCAGTTCGTCCGAGCCGTTGTTGTACTCTGCTGTGGCGCCAGCTCGGTGTACAATACGGACGAAGACGGCCACAGCAACGGTGTAACCAGCGCGAGCAGGCAGCGCGAACCGCTGTGCCTCGGCCGCCGAAATCCTCTCCGAGTTCTTTGGCATAGGGGAACCCCAACCCTAAATTTTCTTCGCCTGCGGCGGGCCATCACTTGGATTCGCTGCTTTCGGATTCATTAGCTCTTTCGCACGCCTTTATCCGTCACTCCCCCGAAGATTGGAGGTGTTGATTTATGCACAAATCTATGTGTTGCGAGCGCTAGATGGCGAAATTTTCTTCGCCTCCGGCGGGGCCGCTCGCCGCGGGGCTAGAGGGACTTTTGTCGATGTCGGCTAGAAGTGCTGCACCTTTTTGAGAATTTCACCCCTTGTCGAACAAATTCTTTTTCGGCTCCCGCCCGGGCCGCACCTGTGTTAGTGCCAGTGCGCGCCAGTCCCGGGCGCGGATTTTTTGAGAATAAATTCTTGAAGAAATTCTTTGTCAGTCTGCGCACCGTCCCTTACTTTTTGTTCTCTGGCCATGAAAGAAAGAAAGAAAGAAAACACACAACCCAAGGGAGGGATGGGAGGACGGCATCTCTGGCCATGAAATCAGAGGGTAAAACAGGGCGGAATTCTATAAATAAATAAATACAACGGACATCCCAAGCTAGGGCTGGGTCGAGGACAGACACGTCCCCACCTTTGCAGGATTTTGCAAAAGCGAGGGGGGAGGGCGCATCGCCGCGCGGAGAGGGCTGGGCACAGGGCACAGGGGATCTCTCTCGCATAGGATATGCACTCGGCGGCACGAGGGCAAGGCTGGGCGTCCTATGTTTGTGCTCCCCCCCCCCGCCGCCATCGCCGCCTCGAACTGCTCCCTCTTGCCGAGCGCGCCGCATACCCTGCGGAATTGTAAAATTCTTTTCACTGTCGGCGAACTGTGCGATGGTCGCAATCTTACTTCTGAGAGAGAGAGCCACTCCCTTCTGAGTCCCGTGCGCACGACGCAAAGCCACTATTATCGACGGCTGCTTGCTACCGTTTCAGAGAAGGCGACAATTTGATCCATGCTCCGAGTGGCCACGCGGACGTCGCCGGCTCCGGCCACGCTGCTTGCGCGATTGAACCTTCCGCGGCGGGGAAGGGTGGATGCCCTGCTGGACACGCTGCACAAGGTGCAGCCCGGCCTTGACAGGCTGCGTCGCAGCTTTGACGACCACATAGTCGGCCACTCGGACATCAAGGAGGCGTTCCTCCTCGCGCTGCTCGCCCGCGAACACCTCTACATCGAGGGTCCTCCCGGCGTGGCCAAGACGATGCTTTCCGAGATTGTGTCCAAGGCGACAGACTTGCGCCCCTTCATCTACCAGTGCCACCGAGACACGCGGCTCAACGAGCTCGTGGGCGAGAGCGTCATCGTGCGCTCCACCGACGCCGGCGGGCGCGAGACGATCCGGCAGGACGTCGTCCCGGGCGGGGTGCTCGCCTGCGAGCTGGCGGTCCTCGACGACATCTCCCGCGCGCCGGGCGAGGCGCTCAACGTGCTGCTCCGCGTGCTCAACGAGCGCCGCTGGGGCGGCGGCCCCAAGCTCCCGCTCCAGACCGCCATCGCGACGGGCAACCCGGTGGCGGACGACGGCTTCTACGGCGAC
>NW_005201080.1:277382-294338 GCF_000372725.1 Emiliania huxleyi CCMP1516 | reverse complement strand
GACGCTGGACCGCTTCACGCTCCAGCTGCGTGCGCAAGGGCTCGTGCAGAGCGCTGACTGGGCAGGGTGCGCCGAGGTGATCGACCTCTACTCCGGGCCGCGCGATGTCGACCACGAGCCGCATGTCGCCCGGTGCGGGCCATCGCTGCTGCGGGACGCGTCTGCGCTCGTCCCGATGGTCGTCTTCCCTCCGGCGTGCAAGCGAGTGCTGCTGCGGCTGCTCGTGCTGCTCGTCGAGGGTGGCAACGCGGAGGGCGGCGCCGCGGCGCCGGGGCTGCTCCTCACCGACCGCACCTTCCTCGTCAAGGCGGTGGGCGTGATGAAGGCGCGCGCGGTGCTGCGGGGCAGGCACGTCTGCGACCCGTCCGACCTGCGCGTGGTGCGGTACCTCACCGCCTTCCGCGTGCCGGAGCCGCTCCACCTGAAGATCGACGAGGTCATCGACCGCGCCCTCGCCGAGGAGGCGGAGGAGGAGGCGCGGGGCGGCAGCGGCGACGCCGGAGGATCGGCGGCTGGGCTGCAGAGCGACAGCGGCGGAGGTGGAGGCGGAGGCAGCGAGGACCGGATCTCGGCGGCGGCGGATGGGTCGAGCGATGGCGAGGAGGGCGGGGAGGGGGGAGGTTTGAGCGGGGAGGGGGGAGGGAGCGAGAGCCAGAGCGAGAGCCAGAGCCAGAGCCAGAGGGAGGCCGGATCGGCTGCAAGCCCACCCGGAGGCGAGGGCAAAGGCGGCGAGGGCCAAGGCGGCGAGGGACAGGGAGGAGGGCGGCAGGGCGGAGCACAGCAGCGCAACGAGCGGGAGGGCGGGCCCGGGCACGGAGAGGAGAACGGGATGAGCGGCCGCGGGAGCGGAGGCGGAGGCGCCCAAAAGGGAGGCGAGGAGGGGGCGGCCGACTCAGCGCATGCTCCGGGAGGGGAGGAGCAGGCGCAGGCCAACGCCTCCCGCGGCGGCGCGGCCGGCGAGGACAAGGTACGCAACCTCTCTCCGCTGCTGCGCCGGCTGCGAGGCCACCTCGAGCGCGGCGCGGCGGCGCCCGTCCTCAGCCCAAGCGGAGCGCCGCGCGGCTGGCGCGCAGACGCAGAAGGGCGGGGGGGGGGAACGCCCGCGTGTCTCACGGGACACACAATGCTCCTTGCCGCAGGCGCGCCCCTCCGCCCGGAGTGCCCGATTTGGTCGAGAGCGAGCCGGCGGAGGCGGCCCTCTGGTGCGAGGCGCCGAGCCCGAGGCTGCCGCGGAGGACGCGGCGGCACTCTCCGGGGGCGGCCGGCCGCGTCGCGATCGTGCGCGACACCTCCAGCTCGATGGAGGGGTTGTGGCACCGCTGGGCCGGCCTCGTCTGCACGAGCGTCGTCGACCTCGCCAAGCAGCACCGCATGCCGGTCCGCCCCGCCCACGGCAACACCCCTGCCCACGCTTAGGATGCGAGGGGGCCCCTGCCCATCGCCCACTAACCAGGTGGGCTACTGCGAGTTCTCCTCCTCGGCGCGCAAGTTCCTCCCCGCCGACAGCCGCGCCCACCAGCGGCGGCGCTTCTTCTCGCGCGAGTATGCCGCGCTGGCCGCCCACTCGGGCGAGGCGCAGAGCGGGGGCACGACCAACTTTGAGGCGCCGCTGCGCACCATCCTCGAGGAGTTCGAGGCGGGCCTCCCTCGCCACCGGCGGCGCGGCGCGGCGAGCCCGCGAGGCGCCGACCAGCACGTCCTCTTCCTCACCGACGGCCAGGGCGGCGACCGGACCATGCGGAGGGAGATCGAGGAGGCGCGCGGCCTCGGCGTCGCCGTGCACACAATCTTCATCGGCAACAGCCGCTGCCCGCCGGTGCTCGACCGGCTGAGCGAGGAGACGGGCGGCACGTCTTGGGCGGCCTACTTCGACGTGCAGTCCCGCTCCATCCGGCTAGTGGACCGGCAGGCGGGCGAGGCGGCGGGCCTGGAGGCCTCGTCCCCGCGGCCGGAGCAGCAGAAGCTGGACCGGCTGGCGCGAGTGCCGGCGCTCTTCAACAAGTACGTCGAAGAGAAGTACGGGGACGCGCTCTGATTCAGACTGAAACAGCGACAACGACGAGTCGGCTGCCCGGATTTTTTGTGTGGGCACACATTGATCCATGTTTGCGAACTGCCTGGGTTTATTTTATTGCGTGCTGTGTACCATTGTGTGTGTGTGTGTGTGTGTGTGTGTGTGGTGTGGCCATAGTGGCGGCCGCGGGAGATGCGCGATAGTCGTGGTGATTTTTTTGGTTCTCTGTTCTCAGCTCACAGCTGAACTCTAGAGTTTGTGAGAGCTGTCCCTGAGAGCCCCCCGCCCGTGTGTCGGCGATACGATCGGTACACGTACCACGATCCACGCGGTGTAGGGCACGAGCTGTATCTACGATAAGGCAAAAACGGCGGGACACCTCTACTCTATGAGATGGGTAAAAAGGAGCATCAGCTAGTGTCTCTAGCCTCTAGGGTCAGAGTATGGTTTCACGGCAGTTTTGTGTGTGGTAAGAGCCGTGTACGTCAACGTGTACGAACGTGACTGTGTCGAGTGTCGTACTGTGCTGTCTCGGAACAAGACATTTCTCGCCCATTTCGGCATCCTGCGTCAAGCTGAGAGTCAGCTCACCCAGAACACCAAGTAGCGCTGGTCGGCCTGCAGCACCTTCAAGAGGTCGCCCGGGTTGGCCACCCTCTCTCTGGTAGGCCGCACGCTGTGCACACGCGCGGTCTGATTCAGCACCCACGAAACGATCTGGCGCTCCCGCCGACGCTGCGTCTCCGTCGCTCGAGACAGCGCGTGCCTCGCCCCCGCGCCCCGATTGCGCTGCAAAGTGAGCGTGGCCATCACCCGCTCCCACGCACGTGCCGAGAGAAGCAGGCTGTGCGCGCCCGTGGGCAGCATGGAGTGTCCCATGAGTGCCTCGGTGAGGAAGACCTGCGCACCCGGCCAGGCCGCGCGCAGCCGGTGGGTGGCCCCCGCCACGGCGCCCTCCAACGCCTCGAGATTGGCGATCAACGATTCTGGACGCAGGAAGGCGCGTGTACTGTCGCCCTCTCCACGGGCGCGTCGCCTCTCAAAGCAGAGGCTACTCCGCCCCCCATCTTGGTGGGCGGGGTACCCTCTCGCCTCCTGGCCCCAGAAGCAGTCCACCGTCTGGCAGATGAGCATGTCGAGCAGATTGGCGCGCTGTGACGTGGCAGGGGGTGCAGGGCCCGGCTGAGTGTGAATTGGGCGAGTTCGAGGTTTTTATGCCATCCAACAGCCGCCACCTGGATCGCAAAAACAGACGCGTTGAAGGCTCGGAGGGTGCGCCTGCGGGCGCGCTGGTGTGTGCTCAGTCCCACTTTGCTTGCTGACGGCCGCGCATACTGCAAGGCGCTCCTGTGCCGCGTCATCTGCTCCGCATTCACCTTGAGCACAACTGCAGAATGTCCCGAATCCTGCGCATCGCGCATTAGCTCGAGGAAGGCGGTCTCCACGCCCTTGTCTGGCGTGAGGAACGGATTTTTCCCTAGGAGTGGAGGGCACTCATGCTCGGTACGCGCAAGGCTAGGCCATCCCTCGCCCGCGTCAGGCAGAGAAGGGACCGCACCCGCTAGGTTGGAGACCCAACGTAGGTGTGTGCGTCCTATGTGTGCGTGCGTGCGTGTGTGTGTGTGTGTGTGTGTGTGGTGTGTGGCTTTGTGTCACGCCTGGAGTCACCGAGAGCAGCTCCTGGTCGCCGGGCCACACGCGCAGACCAATACCTTCGAGAGCAGGAGGGCAGATCAAGTAAGGTGTCTCCATTTGATCCCTTTTGCTGCTAACAACCACTGTTCGCCTTCGAGCAGCTGTTTCAGCTGCCGGCCAACGGCGGTGCTACCTGTGCAGCCTTCGCCAAGGTACGCGATGAGCCAAGGCGGACTGCTCGCTGGCGGCGCCGCACGTACCAAGCTCGCTGAGGGCGGCGCCCTCGCGGGTACGCTGTCTGCGGCGCCCATACTAGTGCTGTCTGTGGCGGCATGATCACGACAGCCGCGCTACAAGCAGGCACAAGTGGTGGACGTCCGTACTTTTAGGACCGAGTTCTTGAGCAGTTGAGCACTTGATAGGGTCGATTCCGCATGGTACGGGACCCCTCCGATCGTCTCGCCCTCCCTCACTGGTGTGTTCATTGGGGGGGGGGGTCATAACAAACACGGTACAGGATCGAGGTGCACGCTGCCAGCCAGAGCAGTGTCGTCGCCCCTCTCCCCGACGGTGATGGCGGTGTGACCGATCGAGCTACAAGAGGAGCTTGTTCAGCAGGATCCGGGATAGTCAGGCGCACTACCTCACTGGGCCTGAGACCGCCGAGACGCCTCCCTGCTCCCATCACCGTCTTCTCAGTATTGCAAGGAGAGTGGGGAGGGCTAATGGCATTTCACTCTATCAGCATCGCCTAGGAAGTGTGATCGCTTAGCGTTGACCGCTTCTGCTTCCACGCGTGCCGCCGACAACGCGGTTGCCTTGCTTGTCCGCCTCTGTCTGCTTCCGCGCATGCCGCCGCCTAACTAACGCCGCCGCCTTACTGTCCGCTTCTGCTGATGCCACGCCGCTGCTACCGCCGAGGCCACCGCCACCGCCTTGTCCGCCTCGCTTTGGCGCGTGCCGCCGCCTTGTCCGCAACACCTTAAACTTTCAGGCCCTCCAAATTCGGGTCGGAGCCCCCGGGGGGGATGCTCAAACCGCTCCACGCCACGCCGCTTGCGGCGGTCCTATTCCCAGCTCCGCTGAGGGCCCTCCCGTTATTTATCGCCTTCGGAATTCTTTTCGTGGGATGCATATGTACCTGTCCTGCCCTACCCTCGCCTTAAATAAATAAATGAAAACGGACACCTCTCCACTGTGAGTGAGGTGGGTAAAAAGGAACAGGTCCCCGCCCGTGCGATCTTTGTGCAGGGTTCTTTGTGGGTGTGGTCGGCGACTAGCCGGGGTCGTCCTCCCGATGGGGGACTAGCACTAGCCGTCTTCCACATGGTCCCTCGGGTCCCTGCTGCTCCTAATCTCTTCGTACATCCTCCTGCTGATCTCCGCAAAGAAAGTCCTGCTCCCTCCCTCGTCTCTACCCTCACCTTAAACTTTTAGGCCCTCCAAATTCGGGTCGGAGCGTAGCGCTAGCGGAGTGGGCCCCGAGTTTGAAAAGGGCGACGGACGCTTGCGTCCTAGCCTCCAACAACGCCTCCCACCCGGCGCAGAGGGGCCCCCGGAGGGATGCTCAACCGCTCCACGCCACGCCGCTTGCGGCGGTCCTCTTAAAGAAAGAAAGAAAACAGCAAACCAAACGAGGGATGGGAGAAGGACAGGGTCCCCACCTGCACGAGCAGGATCTTGCTAGGATATCCTCTTCCCAGCTCCTCTGGTGTTATTTTTGGGAGTCATACGATGTCTGAGCTGGGCGAGGCGCCCGAGGCGGGAGAGGTGGTGGCGGCGCCGGCTGCGGAGGCGCCGGCGGAGCCCGTGACGGGTGCAGCGCCCGCAGAGGCTCCGGCCGAGGCGCCCGCAGAGGCTCCGGCGATGGCGCCCGCGCCGGCAGTGGAGGCTGAGGCGCCCGCGCCCGCGCCGCGCCAAAAGCGAAGCCGGTGGGGCGCCGGGAAGAGCGAGGCGCCCGCGGCGGCGGATACTCCGGCGGCGGAGGCGCCGAAGAAGCGCAGCCGGTGGGGCGCCAAGCCCGCCGAGGCGACGGACCCGATTCAGCTGGCGGTGCAGCTCGGGCTTCCGCTCGCGACGCTGCAGCACATGTCGAGCGAGCAGCAGGCGAGCCTTCCAAAGCTCAAGGAGAAGGTGACGCCGCCGCCCTCCGCTCGCCCCCTTCCCGGCGGCGAGGCCGTGAATCGGTTCCGCCTCTTCCCTCCTCCCTAGGTTGACCAGATCGACCTGCTGCTGCGGCTCCCCGACTGCGGCGTGAGCGACATCCCGCCAGGCGGACGGTCGCCGTCGCCCGAGCCCATCTTTGACCGGTCGGGAGCGCAGGTTCAGGGCCGCGCGGTTGGGGGTGTGGGGGCCGTCGGCTCGCTCCGACGCCTGGCCACACCTCGCCGTTCGCAGGTCAACTCGCGCGAGGCGCGGAGGCGGCAGCAGCTGATCAACGAGCGCGCCGAGCTGCTCGAGTCGCTCAAGCCAAAGGTGCCGCAGCGGTGCTGGCGGAAGCTGATCGTGCCGGTGGACAAGTACCCGGGGTACAACTTCTTCGGCGCCATCATCGGGCCGCGCGGCAACGCGCAGAAGCGGATGGCGCGCACGGCCGAAGGACGCGCCTGGCCCCGCGCCGCCGCCGCCGCCGCCGACGCCGCCGCCCGCGTCTGCTTGGTCAGGAGCGCGAGTCTGGGTGCAAGATCGTGATCCGCGGGAAGGGGGCCATCAAGGAGGGGTGCGGCAGGCACGACGGCAAGCCGATCGGCCCCGAGGACGACGAGCCAATGCACGTGCTCATCGAAGGGCCGGACGAGGAGACTGTCGAGCGGGGGCAGGTCCGGGACACTTCCGAGACACTTCCGAGACGCTTCCTGGACACTGCCTAGACACTGGCCGGCGATGAGACGGTCGAGCGGGGACAGGTCCGAGACGTCTCGGCCAGCGAGCCCTCTCGCACCTCTCGCCCCTTCCCCTCGCGCCAGGCGCTCGTCGAGATCGTGCTCAACCCGTACTCGGAGGACGCGGTTGCGCAAAAGGAGAAGCAGATGCGCGAACTCGCAATCATCAACGGCGCGCGCGAGGCGGCAGCGCGCCGCCACCACGCCCCTCCCGACCCGCCCCCCCCTCCCCTCGAGCTAGGCACCCTCAAGGAGGAGGACGCCGCTCTGGTTCCCGTCGCAAACTGGGGCAACGCGGCGGCCAAGGGCGCGCTCTACCGGCCGGGCGGCGCGGGCGGCGCGGGCGGCTCCCTTCCGGCGGGCTCCTCTCGTGGACACATCCGCGACGTGTCCGGCACGCGCCCCGTAGGCGCGGGCGGCTCCTTCCCGTCCGGAGGTCCGCCGCCGCCTCCGCCGCCAGGCGGGCCGAACGGCGGCGGCGGCATGGACGCCGAGTACGCGTCCTTCATGGCGGAGCTCGACGGCGGAGGGGGTCCGCGCCCCGCCGCGCCGCAGGCCGAGCCGGCGGCGCCGTGGATGCGATCCGAGGCAGAAGGCGGCCTCTCGGGCGGCCCGCCGCGCCACCCCTCTGGGCCGCGGATGCCGATGCCTCCGCACGGGCCGCGCCCTCCGCCCGGCCCGCCGCCCGGCCCGCCGCAGCGGCCGCCGATGCCAGGGTGGGGCAGGCCCCCGCACGGGCCGATGCCGCCCCCCGGCCCTCCGCCCGGGTACCCGGGGATGGGGTACGGCCCGCGGCCTCCGCCCGGCATGCCGCCGCCCGGCCCACCTCCAGGATACCCTCCCCACATGCCTCCGCCCCACCACCCCGGCATGGCTGGCCAGCCGCCCGGCTACCCGCACCACCCTGGCGCGGGCGGGCCGCCGATGGGCGCGCCTCCGATGGGCGGCGCGCGCGACAGCAAGGCGGAGGCCGCGCCACCGCCTGCGGAACCGCCTCACGCCTCTCGCGTCACGAGTAGGCGCGCCGCCGCCGCCGCCAGGCGGGCCGCCGCCGCCGCCGCCGCCCGACGCGCCGCCGCCGCCGCCGCCGCCCGACGTCCCTCCGCCGCCGCCTCCGCCCGACGAGCCTCCGCCTCCGCCGCCGCCGTGAGCAAGGTTGCCGTGGCAGAGGGGCCGGCGCAGGTGTGGCGCCGCACCTCCCTGGCGGCGCACCCGTCGGAGCGGCGGCGATCCCGAGCCCTCCCGGGTGCGCGTCGCCGCAGGTGTCTGCTGCCCCTCCCGCGTCTCGGGAGTTGCAGCAAACTACCCCCCAGGACCGCAGTAGGAGCACCCGCACGCGGCGCGGCCCTACTGACGTTGCGCGTACTTTCGGTGTTGCCTCTGCCTCTGCTATCTGCTCCTCTCTCTTCTGTTAGCTTATAAGAGTCGGGCTTACATGGTGCAAAACGGGGAGAGATCGAGGTACGAGGATTCCATCTGGATCCCTTGGGTCGAACAAGAGAGATCTACCCCTGGATGTTCGAAGCACGCGGTGGCGTTTCGGCGTCCTGCACGATGGCAAACCGGTGTAGAGCGAAGTCGCCTCTATTTGTCACTCGCCATGCGCGTCCTTGGCTGACCCTCCAAAACTCCCTCCCCGCCGTTCGCGGCTCGGCTTGCGTATGCGGGTGGGAGCTTCGAGGACATGCAGGCGTCCCACCCCCTCCGGCCATCCCCCCGGCTCCCAAGCGCGCGGCCGCGACGCGCTGCGCACCCTCTTCCGCGCTGCACCCGCTCTTGGCACGGCCGTCGTCCGCCGAGATCACCTCCTCTTCGCGCCGCAGGTGCACAACCAAGGGCTGGCCACCTCCGTATCCATCATGATGAAGCCAATGGGCCAAAATCGGACTCCGCTCCCCGCCCAGGTGGCCGGAGGGTACACCTCGGGTCGGCGTGCTGGGGGGGGCGCCGGTGCGCAAGCCCACTTTCCGGGCGACCCCGAGGGGGAGGAGGCCGGGCGAGTGGCAGCAATTCACTGTTAGTGTCCCGGGCCGCTGCGGTACCGTTTATACGGCCCCTCGTGACGTCTTTCCGATTTTGCATTGTGAGTCGTCCTCTGGCCAGCCGAGGGGCACCAGAACGGCATGTGTACTGGTGCTGGGTGCGGGTGCGGAACGGGCTTTTTTTAACTCGCAACCAAGCATACTATACAAGGACACCCTCGGGGGGGACACTCGGCGCATGTGCGACGCGTCAGGGTGGAGTTGGCGGTGGCCGAGCGTCGTCTCCAGATCGACTCGCAGCGCGGAGGGTCGAGGGGTGAAGCGCGTCGCGCTGCGACACTCGAGAGCCGGCGGGATGGCCGTAGGGTGCAGCCGACTTTGATGTCCTCGAAGGTCCGGTGCGCATTCGTCCTCTGAGACCCACGCGTACAGGAAAGGGGCGAGAACGAGGCCTTTTGAGGCGGACATTTTGGGGCGCGCATCCGCAAGCGCGTTCCACACAGTGTTAGTGGCTTAGAGACTATGGAGAGTTCACGTCATGACGGTTAGCCGCTGTCATGACGGTTAGCCGCTGTCATGACAGCTGCCAGCTGTCATACAGCAAACGACAGCGACAGTGACACCTACCTGTCACCAGCTGTCACCAGCTGTCACCAGCTGTCACCAGCTGTCACCAGCTGTCGTTGCTGCTGTCGTTGCTGCTGTCGTTGCTGCTGTCGTAACCATCCCCGACGGTCCAACTGTCACTGCTGCTGTAATTGCGCAGCTGTCATTCCTGCTGTCATTGCTGCTGTCATCGCTGTCGTTGCTGCTGCTGTGCTGTCATTGCTGCTGTCATTGCTGCTGTCATTGCTGCTGTCATTGCTGCTGTCATTGCTGCTGTCATGAGCACCCCCGCAGGACAGTGTGTGGTGCCACTAGCGAGAGAGACAGGACACTCAAGATATAGATGCATGCGCGCGAGACCGCTCACTCGCACGCCCGACGCCACATGAGAAACCCTCTCAACAGTAGCCACGCACGCTCAGCAGCAGCGGGCGTGAGTCGGAGAATCTGCAAAACCCTTGCCCTCCTTCCTCCAGCATGTGCCGTGATGGGCTCCAGCGCTGGTTCATCTGCCGCTCAAAAATCTCACGCGAGCGAACGGTGTCAATCCTCAGCCGCGAGGATTGGGACCTTGAAATCACGATCACAAGCAAACGCGCAGAGCATTGAGCAACACACCTCGGGTTGAACCTCTCAAGGTGCATGCTGTCACCGGCAGTCTGCATGTGGATCGTAGACGATGACTATGGCTGGAATAAGCTCAAGTTCGTTCACGAGGGCTATGGCTGCCTCACGGCTGTGCCTGTGGCGCTGCCTCGCTGTCGCTGTCGCTGTCGCTGTCGCTGTCGCTGTCGCTGTCGCTGTCGCTGTCACTCGCGGGGCCCCGCGCTGACATTGTCACCGCCTGTCGTTGGCATTCACTGGCTTCACTGTCACTGTCACTATGGCTGTCACTGTTCCTGGTGCCTTTCACTCCTCCTTGGCAGCTGGCTGTCACCAGCTGTCACCAGCTGTCACCAGCTGTCACCAGCTGTCACCAGCTGTCGTTGCTGCCGTCGTTGCTGCTGTCGTTTCGCAGCCGCTGTCATGACATATTGACCACGTCATGACGGTTAAAAGCCGTTTTAACCGTCATGACGTGAACTCTCCATAGTCTCTTAGTGCCAGTGCGCGCCAGTCCCGTGCCTAGTAAATAAATAAATAAATAAAACGGGCACGCCAAACGAGGGGTGGGAGAAGGACAGGGTCCCCACCTGCACGACGGCAGGATCTTGTAAGGACGATCAGGGACACAGGGGAACGGGAGCGGGGAGCGCATCGCGACACGGAGGGGGGCTGGGCAGGGTTACCCACACGACAGGGTCCCAGGGATTCCTCTCTCGTATAGGACGGGTTGCACCCGGCGGCACGGGGGCAGGCGCGGCCTAATAAATAAATAAATACAACGGACACGCCAAACGAGGGGTGGGAGAAGGACAGGGTCCCCACCTGCACAAGCAGGATCTTGTAGGACGATCAGGGACACAGGGGAACGGGAGCGGGGAGCGCATCGCGACACGGAGGGGGGCTGGGCAGGGGGTTCACCCTCACGACAGGAATCCCATCTCTCGTATAGGACAGGTTGCACCCGGCGGCACGGGGGCAAGCGCGGGCCTCCTACTAGGCGCGGCCTAGTGTCGTGCCAGCCAGCGAATCGGTTTCTTCATTCTCATGAAGGTCGGGCTAGCGAGCTCGGCTGCACCTCTCGTCGCCGCGGCGCTACTCGCGTGCAGCGGTCCGCAGCAGGCACTTGTGGGCAACGCCGCCGTTGTCCCATCGGGCCTGCCCTTCCAGACGCTGGCTCGCGCTCAGCCCCAAGCCGCGCCGGCGCCAGAGGAGCTGAGCCAGAAGGTTCTCGACTATCAGCAGGCTTTTCCAGCCAAGGCGGGTGACCCCGTCGTCTTGGTCACGGGCGAAGAGAAGGGAAACAAGGCGCTGTTGATCGAAACCGAGGGCAAGTATGGGATCATCAAGCTGACAGACTCGGGTTCGATCAAGGCAGTCGAGTACAGCGCGCTGGTCAAGGGCATCGCCAGCAAGTAGGCAGGCTCGTTATCGAGGTTTTGTACGTAAAATCTCACGTTTTGACGCCGCTGGCTGCTGCGTCTCCCCTTTTCCCGCAGTGCCGGCGCTTAGGAGCGTGTGCGTGAGCCGGGGATCGGCGAGTCCTGCGCGCATATGCGGCTTGCCGGCCCGGGCCCTTGCGCGTTTTGCGGGCGGGGGAGACCAGACCAGAGTGCAGAGAGGTGTGTGTGTGCGGGAGAACGTGAGCGAAGCGGCGAGACTGTGCCTGTGCCTCCAGGCCGGATCAAACGACGACGATGCTGCACAGGGGCTGGACGTCGCCCTCGAACGCGGCGCGCTGTCGCTTTGCGTGCCGGAGAGGTGAGTGTACATGATTACTAAATGCTAAAACCGCGAAGTATATAGATCCAGCCCCCCTTGGAGTGTGAAGGCTTCGTAGCCCTCCGGTCTACTATGAAGACCCGAGAGGCAGAGGGCTCAGGGCTGGAGCGCGAAAAAAGTTGTCCCCACTCAATATCAAGGTTATGGGAGCGGCCATAACAGGTGTTATGGCTGTTATGGCTGGCTGCTCATAACACCCCATAACACCTCATAACACCTCATAACACCTCCATCGCTGTTATGGCTGTTATGCCCACCCTACCATAACACCTCATAACACCTCATAACACCTCACAGCACTCATAACACCTCATAACACCTCATAGCACTCCAAGTACTCCAAGTGCCCCTCGCACGACACTGGCACGGGACTGGCGCGCACGGAGCTTTAACTACTAAAAGCGGGAGCAGCCAGCTTCCACTTTTTAGAAACCTCGAGACATGAGTGGAAAAAGGAAAGAAAAAGGACGTGAGTTAAATTGCGGGAAAGACATAGAAAGACATACAAGTTAAAAATGGAGGGAAGCGTGCTAGCCCGTAACCCGATCCCGATCATCCGGCCCGCTGGGTGCGCTTCTGAGCTCCCCGGCCCTGGATGTGAGGTTGATAACTGCACTCCAAGTGCTCCAAGTGCAGAGCTGCAGAGCGAGTACGAGTTAGAAACGGGAAGCAAATTGCGTGGGGGGGGGGGGGGAGGGCGGGTGGTCTTGATTGAGCAATCTGAAGCCATCGCTCAGCCTCAGGAGGCAGGTTGATGTTATTGAATTTAACTTGAGGGCAAAAGAGAAAATATTTGGCGATCGATGCCGAACCTACCTCGCGCGCGCGCGCGCGGCAGCGCGCGAAGCGAAAATTCCAGCGGCGAGCAGTCCGGCGTGGCCTCTTCGGGCCATAACACCGTGGACCCGGGACGGCCCTCCCATAGCAGCCCATAACATGTTATGGGCTGCTATGCCCAGAGAGCCATAACACCATAACAATAACTGCGCCTGGGGACAAAAAAAGCAAGGTGCAACGTGCAAGCGAGTGATGTACGGCTTTATTCAAATTGTATAAGAGCGCAATTTCCTCATTCCTCTCAGCGACCCCGGCCCCTCTCGTAGCCGCAGCCGTAGCCGCAGCCCCAACTCTTGGCGCTCTTCCGTGTCGGGTTGTGACGAGGGGTGAGGGGACACGGATTGAAGATCCCTCACACCAAGATCGTGCAGGGCGGGGACACATGTACATGTCCCTAAATCCCATCTCGTCTCAGAGTTTGACCGTTTTATTTATTTATTTATTCATTCCTCTCATGATTCCTCTGTTCCGCTCTCTAAAACGCTTTTTAGAAAACTGCGCCCCTGTGGCGCTGGCGCGGGCCGCCGCGCTAGCGAGCTGACAGCTGTGCCCTGGTGCGTGTGCCTCTGTGTGTGTGCCTGGTGTGTGGTGTCTTTGTACACATCTCTCTATTACACATACACAGATAGTCAACACTGTACTCACTTAGTCGTCACTAGTCACATTGGCGCGCTCTTGTACTTCGAACGATGTGACTCGCGCACACATGGGGTCTCTCTGGGGAAGCGCCACACGCACCACCGAAGCAACGTGACACACCCTCCGCCCGACAAAGGGGTGAGAGCACGTGAACACCTAGAAGCTACCAACTGCTCGCGGACTCTCGCAGGTGCACCGAAGCCGGCAACGAGAGAGGTCGCACACATCACGGCAAGCGGCCCACAGTCACCACACGGCAACAGAGACCAGGCAGCTCGGCCAGCGGGAGAATCCATCCACAACCACGGGCGCTAGGGCGGCGGCCACTGCCTGAGCTTGGTCGAGACCTTCGGCCCCGACGCCTTTGTCTCATCCAGCGCCGCCTGCCGCGCCGCCAGCCGCGGGCTCGAGCGAGACGGCGATCGCCGCGCGCCTCCCACCTTTGCGCACGGAGCGTAGCCGCGCGTGGCGCTCGGGGAGTCGACGCGCGTGGTGGTGGGGTCCGGGAGGCTGCTAGCCGGGTCGCGCAGGCCCGCGGCTCGCGCCGCCGCCTTCGCCTTGAACTCCTCGAGCGCGCTGTTTGGCTTGTCCGCGCCGCTCGAGCGCACCGCCTGCGGAGAGCCCTTTTCCGCTCGCGCCGCCGCCTTGGCTTTGAACTCGTCGATGGCGCTCTTCGGCTTGTCGACGTCGCTCGGGCGTGCGGCCCCCAGGGAGGCCGAGGCGGTCGGCTTGAGGAGCACTGCGGGCTGCGCCGGCTCGGCGGTGGTCCGCGACGGCAGCGACGAGCGCGACTCGTCCCCCCCTCCGACCCGGTTGAGCCTGTGCGTCCCTGCCTGGGCCGCAGCCGCGCCGATGTTGAAGCCCGGCTTCTGTTGCTTCTTCATGGCGGGCGCCC
Source organism: Emiliania huxleyi CCMP1516 (assembly GCF_000372725.1). NCBI lineage: Eukaryota > Haptophyta > Isochrysidales > Noelaerhabdaceae > Emiliania > Emiliania huxleyi. The sequence continues at coordinate 280,463 of NW_005201080.1, read as the reverse complement.
ACGTCATCGACCGGACGATCTCGACCTCCTCGGAGCCGTCCGCCTCGGCAGCCCCCTTGCTTCCCTCCTCGGCGGCGGCGGACGCGCGCGGTGCCGCGGCCGCCTCCTTCTCGGCCATGCGCGGAGGCGGCGGCGGCGGCGGCTGCTGCTGCTCCGGCGTCCCGACCGGCGCGCTCTCCGCCCTCCTCCGCGTCCTCGGGTGGGCGGCGCGCCGCACCGCCGTCGGCTTGGCGCGGCTGAGCTGCGCGGCGAGCAGCGCGTCCGGCTCCTCCCGCGTCTCCTCGACGGCGATCAGGCCGCCCCCAACCTCCTCCCTCCCTGCCGCGGCAGCTGCCTCCGCCCCGCCGGCGCCCCCCTCCACCCGCTGTCGGCGCATGGTCTCCATGTTGGCCTGCAACGCCTTCTCGATCTGCTCGCGCGCGCGCGTCGAGCGCGTATTGAGCGTCATCGTCCGGAGGTTCGGGTTGGAAGCCACCGCCTCCGCCATCGCCTCCTCGGCCGCCTGCGTGTGGGTGCTGCGCTGGTTGGCGAGGCGCAGCTCGGCCAGCTTGCAGCTCGGCGAGCCCACCGCCCTCGCGAGGGCGAGGATGCCTAGGCGACCCGTCCAGAGGAGCGCTCAGGGACGGCGCGGGGGAGGGGCGCACCGCGAGGGGCGGGAGAGCTGCCGTCTGTCTGGATGGCATTCGACTCGAGGTTGAGCTTGGTGAGGGAGGCGTTCCCCTCGAGCACACTTGCCCACGCGGCGGCGAAGGTGTCCGAGTCGGTGCCAGAGGGGACCAGGTTGGGCATGAGCACCGTGTGGATCCTCCGGTTGGTGCGGAACGCCCGCACGACGCCGAGCCGCTCCTCGAGCGACGCGCGCGCCTACAGTAGCGCGGTGGAGCGCTCACGAGACGCCGCTCACAGCACCCGGTCCTCCTCGAGGAGGCCGCGCGCCCACAGGCCGTTGGCCGCGGTGTAGACGCCGCCGCTGGCGGCGGCGGCCTTGTCGACCGTGTCTGGCGGGAGGCCGTACTCGAAGGGCTCCGAGGCGCCAATGCGCGCCGCCTCGGCTTGCCAGTCGACTGTCCTCGTCGCGTCGCCCAGCACGCGCGTGATGGAGCCTCCGACCTGCGGCAAGCATGCGCGCGCCACTGAGGGTGCGAGTACTGGGGCGCGCATTCCGCATCCAAGACCCGCCGGCCCCCTCCCTCCGCCTCGAGCCAATCTCGGCCAGTCTCGGCCAGGCTCGGCCAGGCTCGGCCAGGCTCAGCGAGGCTCGACCTGCTCCATCCGCTTCGAGACGCTCTCAGAGACGGCACGCCCGCGCGCGGGAGCGGCGGCGGCCGACGTCGGGGCACCCGTCGTGGCCTGCGTCGTTCCCACCGTCAGCGAGCGGCGGCGCGTTGCGCCACCGTCCGAGGCGGCGGTGCCCTCCGCCTTGCGCTGCGCGTTGCGGCGCTGCCGCATCTTGTCAGTGTTGGCCATGCAGGCCGCCTGGTGGCGCCGGCGCATCGTGTCGTCGCGCAGGCTGCCGACGTTGCACGAGATGAGGTTCGGCGTCGCCTCCATCGCGTCGATCAGCCGCGACACCGCCGGCGTCGAGATGGTCGCCTTTTGCGACGCGAAGGAGACCTCCGTCAGGCTCGGGTGCGCGTCCATCGCCGCGGCTATCGTGACGATGCCGGGCTCGGTGAGGGCGTTGCCCTCGAGCTGCAGCGCCCAGAGCCGGGCATTGCCGCGGATCAGGTGCGCGAGCGCGTCTGCGTTCGAGTTGTCCAGCCCGATCGAGTTGAGCTTGAGCGTCTCGATGGCCTCGCCCGCCCGCGCCAGCCGGCCGATTGCCTCCGACTTGGCCGCCTGAGAGAGCCGCGTCAGCTCGCCGTGGAAAGTGAGGTCCACCGCATTGACCTCGCCCGCCTCGAGGCGCGGGAGCAGCGTCTCGAGCGGCTCCTCGACGGCCGCCGGCTCGCTCCCCTGCTTTGCGGCCGACTTTCCTCCCGGCGGCGGGTCGACGCCACGCTCGGCGTTGATCGCCGCCGTGCTCTCAGCGTACGCCGCCTGCCGCTCACGCAGGGTGGTCCGAGGCGCGTCGACGGGCGGCTTGCTCGCAATCACCTGGGCGGCAATGACGGCTTTGTGACTGGCGAGGGCGTCCGGGCGCGCTGGAAAGGGGAGAAACACCTCAGCGCTGGTGGGAACATCCTTGGAGTCTTCAGCCAAGGACGCCTGGTACGCCGCCATGCGGGCCTTGATCGACATGGTGGCGGCTGGTGACGCCTGTTCGTCGTGGGCAGCGAGGGTGGGTGAGGGCAGTGACTGTCACGAGCGCAGGGCCGCGAGCACCGTGTCCGCTCGCGCGAGTGCTAAGCGGTGTTCCGGAGAAACGTGGCGCAGGGGAATGACGTGGGTGCTGCGCGGCGGCCTCACCTGTGCGAGATGCGAGAGGCTGGGATGTGGAGCTGTCCTCAAAGTGCTCTCGCCGCCGCTCGGCGAAGCGTGGGCGGTAAAGTTTTTGTTTTTTAAATGACCTGCCGCGCTCGAAGGGCGCACGCCCGCGAAGGCACGCATGATCGTTCTATTCTACGATCGCGCGGCTCGCATGCTGCAGCCCATTAGCGACGCGGCCAGCCGCGCTGCTGACTGGCAGCTGGAGGAGTGGCGCCTCGGTGATTCAGCAGCGCGGCTGGAAGAGCTGCTCGCATTGGCTTGTCATTGTGGCGCCGGGCCTGCCGCCCTGGAGGCTGGAGGTGCTGCGGGACGACTGTCTCCTCCTTCGGTTGCGTGTGGATATTTTGTGACTGATATTGTGACTTCTCTGATTCTAACAAAACATCTCTCTCTCTCTGATTCTCTCTTTCGGTTCGGTAGAAAGAACACTATTGCAATAATGGACAAACGTAGTGAACAAGAAATGAAATGTGCAGACGTGGCATGAGACCTTGAGACGTGGTGTCCGCAAGGACTCATCAGGCAGTCAATCAGAACCACGCGCTCGCTTGTCACAAGCCTCGATCGAGCGACTCCAAAATTGACCGTGGCGAGTCGGATCGCTTGCCGAGGTCGTGGCTTCCTATCGGCGAGGTGGGTCCCTCGCGCTCG
>NW_005201080.1:267216-273138 GCF_000372725.1 Emiliania huxleyi CCMP1516 | reverse complement strand
TGTGTCCGCCTCGGCCGCCATGTAGGCCTGAAGGAGCACGTCGCTCACGAAGCGCGGGCGGGCCGACGCGCCGAAGCCGTGCGACTCCATCGACCTGTCCTCTGCCCACTGCCAAGTGTTGCCGGCGTGGCCGCCATGGCGCGTGTAGACGGAGGGGACCGCAACCTGATGCGAGAGACCACACACACTCAGCACATGCGGATTGGGCGAGGCCACTTCAAGCCGTTGGGCGAGGCGACTACATGCTCAAGCAGGGCTGCGAGCGGGCAGCAACGAGCGGAAGAGTGGCAGGAGCAACAGAGCTTGGTGAATGCGCGCGCCGTTGCAAGTTGCTCGCAGCTCGAGAGGCCGGCTTGGATGAGTCCAATGTCCTCGCCGAGGGAGACGTTGGGGAACAGGCCGAGTGCGAGCGCCGAGCTCTTCTTGTACGCCAGCGAGGCGGGCATCACCTGCGCCGCGCCGCTCTTCTTGACAGAGTACCACTGAGGAGGACCGTCAGCCGCATGAGCGGCCGCGTGCGAGTAGACGAGGGCGCTCATGCGCGCTGTGTTGTCGAGGAGGGGGGCAATCTGGGCCTCGATCCGCGTCGGGTCGTACAGATCGTCGTCGTCCCAGTGCACCAGGATCTCGCCACGTGCAGTGAGCACAGCTGCATTTCGCTTCTCGCCGACTGTCGCCCGATGGTCAAACTGGACAACCCGCACGTCGAGGAGATTGGTGGAGGATGGGGTCGTGAACGAGGACGCGGGGTGGACGTGGAGCCTCGGCTCGCGGCTCAAATCGACGGGTGTGCCGTCCACCACCAGAACCACCTCGAGGTTTGGGTACGACTGCTCGTGGATCTGCGCGAGCGCGAGCTTGAGGTACTCAGGCCGGCCGCATGTCACGAGCACAACGCTAACCAGCGGTTTGCTGTGGATTCCAGTGACTTGAGCCGCCGCCGTGAAGGCGCACGCCAGGGCTAGGAGCAGGAATGAAACCGCGCGGTGCATATCAAAAGGCGTTCTTTGGTGGGAGGTCAATTCCGCGGTGAATTCCTCCACAATCGAAACTTGTGGGGTGTCACGGGCCGTGTTTCGTCCGAGGTTCACACATCTGACTGAGAGTGCCGGGCCGCTTGCTATACTGTTTCCTACTATTCCTGCTAACCCCCTCTCCCATGCACCCCCTCAGTCTCGCCCACGACACAATCAATCTCACACGGATCACGGACGGACGGAGTGAGTTCAGAACTTCAGTCAGTATCAATCAGGTTCAGAACCGTCGCTCACTTGTGCTCGCTCGCTTGATCACAGCTGTCACTCAGCCAGAGGACAATGCTCAATGGCGCCCGCGCGTCAGCAGGCAGACACAAGAGTGCACACGTATGCGACCGAGGGGCGAGTTCGCTTCGCCTGCACGGCGCTGCCTCGCTTTCTGCCCGGCCGCGAGGGCGGCGTGCGCTCGGCTCGGCCTGGCTGCGCGTCTCGAGCAAGGGGTCGGCAGGCATCGGCGAGGGCAAGGGCTGCACCCGCGACATGTGCCCAGCGAGGTCAGGAGCACCACGGGAGGCGGGACGCTCATGCCGGGTCGCTCTCGACGTCAGGCTCGCGGGACGGCGCTGTGACCCTCGCTCGCATGCGGCGGTAGAACGAGCTGTCACCCTCGTCCCGGCCGCTCTTTGCGTCAACCTCCTTCAGAACCAGCTCGTACGAGTGCATGAGATCGTCGCGCACGGCCTGCAGCTGCGGCGGCGAGACGTGCATGAACTGAAAGGCGACGGCGAACCAGCTCTCGGCCAGGTCGTGCTCGCTGTCGCCGAAATAGGCGACGGCTTGGTTGTACGAGGACGCGAGGAACCACTGCAGGGTCTCGGCCTCGAGCGGGCAGTTGGCGGATGAGAAGCGGGAGCTGAGCACTTCCGCCATCTCCTGGAAGTGCGGCAGCTGCTCCCGACGATCGAGGCAGCTGTGGATCATCTTGCGCTGGACCAGCCCCATCGTGGCGTAGTCCGACGGCTCCGCCCGCCGTAGCTGGTTCATCGCCTCGCCAAGCGTGGCCTTCTCAGCGAAGCGGTTGCCTTGCCTCTTGGACAGCTCGGCCATGATGAGGAAGCTGTCGACGCCAAAGCTCTGCTCCACGCATCGAGAGAGGGTCGTGTTGAGGCTCGCGCGGTCATCTCGGCGCACGGCCAGCTCGAAGTTGAGGAGCAGGCAGCTCTTCTCAGCATCAAAATGCTGCGGGGCGACACTGGGGGCAGCGCCAGACGCGGGCCTCGCAATCTCTGCGGGCTGGCAGCGCTGCTTCAGCCGGAAGGCGGCCTCCATGGCGTCGGCGGCGCTCTTGAGGTGGGGCGACGGTGCAGCGGCGCCCATCAACGTCTCGGCCGGCACGACACTGTCGTGGAGACGCAGGCAGCACTTCACGATGACGGAATGCGCGCGCAGCATCTCAAGGCAGCGCTCGTCGGTGGCTGACAGGGACTGCTTGAGCGAACAGTGCAACTTGCAAAATTCGACTGCGTTTGTGAGCGCCGCCACGGCCTCGTCGCTGCCGGAACGGGCCGGCGAGTCTTTCATGCCGAGCCGCGCGCACGCGACTCCCTGTCGCCAAGCGCATTCTGCCAGCCACTCGATGTGCTTCGAGTCGTCGCACACCGCCGACAGACCGAGCGTGCGCACGCGCTTGACGATGAGGTTCAGGTCGGCGAGGATCATGCCGCGGGCCGCCGAGGCCTCCGCACCACCGGCGGCGGCGGACTGCTCCTCGCGATACGTCATCAGCGTCCGCAAGGCCCCCGCGAGCTTGTTCCGCTCGCCGGTGCTAGGCGGGGCGTTGTCGAGCTGCGCGATGAATCCCTCCATCAGCTTGATGACGATGGACTTGTCGCCGGGGTGGATCTCGACCACGTCTTCGCAGATCGCAGCGACGAGTAGGTGGTCCTGCCGCAGCTCGCCCTTCAACAGCCCGTCCACGTGGTGCAGCGCCTGCTCCGTCTCTCCGAGCTGGAGGTAGGCCTTGATGAGCACCATGTGAGCGAGTGCCGACGGATTGTTGTCGCCCACGAGCTGGATCGAGGCGTCGGGGTTGAAGAGGCGTCGGGCAGCCTCCTCCTGACTGCTCGCCGAGGGCTCGTGGTGCTGCCGGAGGAGCTGCAGGGCGCGAGCGGCGCGCGCGACGGCCTTGTCGAAGAGGTTCTGGCTGAGGTAGAAGTGAGCCAGCGTGACGAGCGTAGTGATGAGCTGGCTGTTGTCGTCGCCCGACGCTTCAAGAAAGCGGTTCGCCTGCTCGACAACCTGACGCGGCGCGTGCGAGCAGCCGTGTGAGCAGAGGAGACACATACACGGCGGAGCAGCAGGAGGAGGGCACCTCGATGGCGCGATGGGTCTCCCCCGAGTCGGCGTGCAGGCAGCCGGCATGCCACAGCTTCCTGGCGAACCGCTGGAGCGCCTCTGGCGTCGCTGGTGCCCTGCCCGTTTTGTGGCCGTCGATGACAAACTCCAGATGCTCGGCTGCGGCGGCAGAATCGCTTTGCGCCCCTTGCGTCAGGAGACGGTGCTTGAGCTCCACCACGTCTGAGTACAGCGCGCTCGACGCGCCGTCCACCAGGCGGCCGCTGAGGATCGCGTTCACCACTTCGAGCGCCGCCGAGCCGCAGTTGTGCTGGCAGAGCAACTCGGACGTGTCGCGGATGCTCTCGAAGCTCAAGGTCCGGTCGGACGCCGCCCACTTGACCGCCCTCCGCCTCGCCTCGTCCTCCTGCGACGTCTTGAGAAGTAGCGCCAGGCGCAGGAGCATGTGCGTTGGGTGCTCATCACCGGCGCCGCCGTCGCAAGGGTCCCCGGCGTCGCCCGATTGACGCGCCGCAGAGTGGCCCTGCAAGGCTTCTGCCGCCGCGTCGAGCTCGTCCTCCTGAATCAAGAGCCAAGCCTTGAGACGGACGGCGCGGTCGCGCAGGGAGATCTTGTCGTGGTTCTCGCCAAGCAGCGTGATCGAGAGGTCTGTCAGCGTGACGAGAAGACGGCGGTCTGTGGGCCCGTCGGCGTCGCCCCCGTCCTCCTGCTCGTCTTGCAGGCCGGCGGACGCGAGCGCGAGCGCGACGTTGTCGGCCAGGAAGAGCCGGGCCGACGCGGGGCAGCGGCCGTTCAAAGAGTCCATGTAGGCTCTCGTGTCCTCCAGGACTTCGATCGTGGCGCGCGGGTGGCCGAGGATCCACTGCAGCTGCGCCTCCGTGGCGTTGAGTCGACACCGCGCCTCGATCACCGCCGGATCTTCGGGTGGCGCCCTGCCCAAGAGGCTCGATGCCGCGTCGAGGCAGCAGCGGGACTCGCCCGGGTTGTCCACCACCATGAACGTGGTCGCCACCTTGAGCCACTCCTTTGCGATGGCGCACTGCTCCTCGCTCTCGTCGACCCTGCCGAGCTTCTCGTACACTGCCAAACACAGCGCCCGAAACCGTGCCTGCTGGGCGCTGCCCTTGTCGTCATCATCGTCACAACGGAGAGCAGCACATTGCTTCAAGGACTCGTGAGAGCGGCAGCGTAGCTCGTGCGCGTCATCGTGCGACACGCTAGACCGCTCGAGCGCGAGGACGGCTGCTCGCAGCGTGCGCAGCTCTTCCGGGTTGCCACCGTTTGGGCCAACCTCAAGCGCCTGGCGGACGCGGGAAAGGCAGCCGGCGACGCTTGAGACGGCGTTCATCGCGTGCACTCTGACCGCCGTGCACAGCTGTCGAGTTGAGATCTAGTGAATTTTACTCCCAAATTCAGACAGCCGCACTCTCCCGAACCGTGCCCCTCACTCTCTGAATCGCGCAGAAGGGGTCGGGAGCAGGAAGAATAAACGCGAGGTGTGCATGGCGACGGAGCACCCCGCAGGCCAGCCCTTTGTCTTTCTCCGCACAACCTCGCGCGCACCCCCCACACACTCTCGCTCGGCTCACTCGCACACACGCTTCGCACCAATCAGGACGTGGCGATCGGGCGCGAGGGCTGTGCCCGCGCCGTGTGGGGCCGCAGCCTCGTCTCCACAAGCTGCCGGCGCTTTGCGTCGAGGTCCGCTCGCCGCCGCTCGCACTCGTTCCTTGGTGTAGCTGCGGAGGATGGCCGACTGCTGCCGCGTTCTGGCGCCAGCACCGACCCGGGAATCGTCGCGCCGACCGTTGCCACGTCGAGCGACACGCGCGGCGGGCTGCCGCTCCGCCGGTCATGTCGCGGTGACGGTGATGGCATGGCCTGCGCCGCCCGTCCCCTGGCTGGCTCTCGCAGGACCACAAGATCAAGCCCTTGGCTCAGGGTGGGTATGGGAGCCTGCTCAAGCGCCTTGCGAGCCGCACTTGCCGCCGCGCTCGTTCCGCGCGGTGTCGGCGGCGCGGTCCGTCCAGCCACCGGGCCCGTCGCGACCGCGGACGCGCCGCCTCCGCCCATCGGCTCGGCCGGCAGTCGCGCGGCCTCCTTGAGTGCTGTTTGCGCGCGGCTCCATGCACGCGGGCTGGCAGCGGCGGGCGAGGGTGGAAACTGCTGCGTCGTCTTGGGCGGACCGGCGGAATGCGGGCTAAAATAGCCGTCACGCGTCGCCGAGCGACTGCGAGCATCTGCGTCCATCGTCGCGAGGAGCGCCCGCAGGTGCCCCGCGACGCCCTGGGCTGAGGCGTGCGCCACCTCTGCGTTGTGCGAGACCTCTTCGCGAGTTGCGGCGAGGGCACTCTGGAGGGAATGCTGCGTGCCCTGCACGCCTGTCACGCGGTCGGCCATCCCCTCGACCCAGCGCATCAGGACCTTCAGCCCGTTGCTCAGCGTCGCTGTGCGGGCGTGCATTGCGGTCACTTCCGCGCCGAGCTGTTGTGTCGCCTCAAGCCACCGCTCCGTCGCGTCCACGTCGGCCTTGGTGTCGATGCGCTGGCTCAGCTCGGCGTAGGCATCCGGAGAGTCGAGCGGTGCTGAC